>NC_089837.1:491562406-491862406 GCF_035609145.1 Eleutherodactylus coqui
TTCAGTGTGCTCTGCCTCCATTCACTGAGCAATTATAATCATGGGCCAACCATAATCATAATTATCAATGGGACGTCTTTCGCATCTGACAGTCGTCCAGTGTAAAATGACCCTTAGTACTGTAGCTTAACTTTCTCTAAAGTTGGCCCTAGGGTATGTCTGAAGTAGGCAAACTAGATTGCGAACCCTAATACGAAGAGAGACTGATATGAGTGTCACTGACACTCTCTGTACAGCGCTGCTGAATATGGTGGTGCTGTACAAACAACAAGAATTATTGTTATCTTATAATGCACCAGTGATCATAATACTAATACTGCCACCTACAGGAGAAACTATAATACTGCACATTTACTATAATTACAGAAAGACCTAAATCACACAGCAATACTGTTCTTTAACCCCTTAATGACACGGCCTATTTTGGGCTTAAGGACGCAACGTTTTTTGGCGGATTTTCATCTCCATTTTTCAAAAGCCATAACTTTTTTACTTTTCTGTCGACACGGCTGTATAAGGACTTGCTTTTTGCGTGAAAAACTGTAGTTTTTGATGGTGCCATTTTTGGGTGCATAGACTATATTGTAAAACCTTTTTTTTTATGATAACAGGGAGAGAAAACGCATCAATTCTGCGATCTTTGGTTTTTTTTTAACAGCGTTAATCATGCAGCATAAATGACACAATACATTTTTTCTGCGGGTCGGTACGATTACAACGATACCAAAATTCCTATATTTTTTTTAGGTTTTTTTCACTTTTTTGCAATAAAAACCCTTTTTTGGAAAAATTTTTCTCTAAATCGCTGCATTCACAGTCCTGTAACTTTTTAATTTTTCTATGTACGGAGCACTGTGGGGGCTTATTTTTTGCAAAACGAGCTGTAGTTTTTATTGGTACTATTTGGGGAATATACGGCTTTTTTGATTACTTTTATTGCATTTTTTTCAGAGGCAAAATGCTAAAGATTTTTTTTAAACGCTTTTTGCCGTACAAAATAAAAAGTGCGTTCATCTTTTTGTAGACGTTGTTACGGACACGTCAATACGAAATATGTGCCATTTTAATATTTTTTACCCTTTTTTATGCTAATATTAGAAAAAGCACAAAAAAGGGGTTTTTTTAACATTTTTTTTTTGTACATTTTTATTAGCTTTTTTTTACACAACTTGTGTCCCTTTGAGGGACTTAAAGCACAATAGTGATCATCGCTGTGATAAGGCATGGCAGGGCTGGCATCCTGTTGCCATGGCAACAGGCCCAGCTCTCTGCGATTATATCGCGAGAGCCCGGCAACTTCACAGAGGCAACGCGCTCCCCCTGTGAACCCTTCCCATGCCACGATCCACTTAGATAGCGGCAGGAAAGGGGTTAACAGCGGGGTGCGCATCTCCGAGGCACCCCCACTTCTGCAGTGGGAGGCCGGCTATCACTGACAGCCGGCTCCCGCTGCGGGATAGCGCGAGATCAGTCATGATCTCGCGCTATCCCTATGATGTAAGGGTACGTCATTTTGCGGGAAGTACCACCCTGCCATGACATACCCTTACGTCATGGGGAGGGAAGGGGTTAAGGTGTCAATGTTTTAGGGCACAGCCGCACTGGCAATATAATGTACGTTTCACAAATGCAAGAAACGTATATTAGAGAAGGTGTAAAAAGAAAAAGGTTTGGTACCCTGTGAGCTAGTGAAGCAAAAATATGATTGTTCCCAGTGAGAAAAACCAAGTAATCGTGTAGATATGACACGTTTTAATGGCTAACAAAAAGAGACAGCTGACGGACACCAGATACTACACCAAACCGGATCAACACCCGAATCAAAAATATCTAAGAGAATTGAGAAGGGTCATCAGAAGTTTGTATGTAGATTCCACAAAACGTTTGGACTTGATACCTGAGAATCTTAGGTTTGGAATATTCTACATGCTTCCCAAACTACACAAAGCTGGCAACCCAGGAAGGCCAATTATCTCAGGTGTGGGAACCCTCACTGAAGGGATCTCAATACAACCAGCTACTTGCAGGATATCACTGACCTACTGAAAAAACTGTCAACCATAAGGCCCCTCTCTGATAGTGCCATCCTGGACACCAAGGATGAGGAGTAGAGATGAGCGAGCATACTCGCTAAGGACAATTGCTCGATCGAGCATTGTCCGTAGTGAGTATTTCCCCGCTCGGGAGAAAAGGTTCGGCTGCCGGCGCGGATGAGAGGTGAGTTGCGGCAGTCAGCAGGGGGGAGTGGGGGGGAGAGAGCAGCCGACAGCCGAATCTTTGCTCCCAAGCGGGCAGGTACTTGCTAAGGGCAATGCTCGATCGAGCAATTGCCTTTAGCGAGTATACTCGCTCATTTCTAATGAGGAGTCCTTATATTCCAACATCCCACATGAAGATGGACTGACCGTCTGACAGGCACACCTGCACAAGCGTATGTTGGCCCGCTGTTTTCACGGTCATCCGATATACGCTGTTATCTGATGCATTGGATTGCAATGCATCAGATCACATGGCCGTATTCCCGTCACGTATAAGTGCTCGGCTGGCCAATACAGTGCCAGGCGTTTTTACATCAGGCCCAAAAGATAGTCCTGGAACTATCTTTTGGGCCGGAATACGTCAGCTGCTGCATGGGCTCCATTACAGTGGCCGGAGAAGGGAGGTAGGGGGGACATTCATGCTATCTTTTTTTTGTTTTGTTTATTTCATACTTTTCCACTCTAAGGGCTCTTTCACACGGGTGTATATCGGCCCCTGTTTTCACGGCGGGGCGATATACACTACGATGTGAGGTTAAAAACTCTTGAATGGGCGCACAAATCTAAAGTTTGTACACCCGTTCAGACGGCATGGGCACTGATGCATATACGCCAAGGCTGCCGCGCCGTTGCCCCTTCCCCTTCCCTCGCCGACTCTCCTCCCCTTCGGCTGGTTGCAATGGGAGGGGGCGAGACAGGGGCGGAGCTAAGTGCCGTCCCGTCCCGCCTTCTCCCATTGCTGGCTGCGGACAAGGGGCAGGAGGGGTCCTCCTCCCATTGCAATCAGCCGGAGGGGAGGAGAGAAGAGGGAGGGAGTTTAGCAGTCATGCTGCTAAACTCCCACCCACCTCCCTTCTCTGGCCGCTGTCATTGGCTCCCATAGAAGCCCATGCAGCGCCTGACATATTCGGTCCCAAAAGATAGTTCCAGGACTATCTTTTGGGCCCGATGTAAAAATGCCCCGCACTAAATTAGCCGGCCGGGTGCTTTTACGTCACTGGAATACGGCCATGTGATCTGATGCATTGGAATCCAATGCATCAGATCACAGCATATATCGTCCGACCGTGAAAACGGCAGGCCGATGTAGGCTCGAGTGAAAGAGTCCTAACTGGGCCATCCAGAGAAGCAGCATCAACAGGAGCCCTGTTACAGGGGAAAACATTCCCCTATAATGACAATAGTAATTAGCAAAGCTGATCTGGGGCATGCTAAGATGCAGCATAATGGGTGTCGTCAACGATCATGTGATCACCAAGTCTAATAGAGAAAACGGCACTGCTGCTTCCTCCATTCTGTACAGAGCGCTATGAAGCCTGCAAAAAAGAAGGCAAAGGCATTTAATAAATTGCGTCTGTCTTCTCCTCCGAGTACTCAGCTGTCGGAGACCACCTAGATCAGGGGTCCCCAACTCCAGTCCTCAGGGACCGCCAACAGGTCATGTTTTCAGGATTTCCTCAGTGTCGCACAGGTGATGTAATTATTGTTGGGACCTCAGACATTGCCACAGGTGTTCTTACCATAGGATATCCTGAAAACATGACCTGTTGGTGGTCCCTGAGGACTGGAGTTGGGGACCTCTGACCTAGATTGCCAAAGCAGGAGTTTTAAACCAATGCCTTATTTTTACTATCACACGGGATTAAAGCCCAGGACCAAGCGCCATACATTTACAGTATATAGTTCTTAACAGCTTAAATAAGCATGCTTTTATACTGCCTATTTCTTAGCTAGTTGCAATGAGCACCGATTGACCAAGTGCGCCAATCAGCACTCGTTTAATGCTGTTCAAATGGGGGTGGTATTATCTGCATGGGGACGACTGATCGAATACATTGAGTCAACCATATACAGTAGGCATTTGTAGGCTGTACATCTATGTGCCAACAACCAGCAACCAATTTTCTTCAAAATTTCAAAAATTTGTGCCCAATAATCGAGCTATCTTAAAGGCCCTTCATACACGTTTCTTCATGTATGGGTAACGAGACTGATTAATTATTTCCCTCTAAGTTAATAGGCTGTAAAAGTAGAAAATTCCGCTAACTAAAATACATGTCCAATGGTGCAGAATAAGGTAACACACATAGTAATGCCCCAAGGAACAGCGCTGAAGCTTAATGACAAATCCCCTTTGATATGTAATCTCCTTAGTTTTGGCTTAATTAATCATCCAGTAAGAAAGAGCCATAGCTAATGCTCAATAAATAGCTCCTTGGGAATAGATTGATCCTATTACCTGTTTATTCGAATGACAAAAAAGGAATTAGCGGTTGCCTTGTATTTACACCATGGCTTCATATTTGCTTTTACATTCTGTTTTGAGTCTATTATTTGCATGATATACAGTTCATAGAAAATGAGATCTGGCTTTAATTCCCGATACAGTCTGCAGCCGGAGTCTGTGAATACTTAGCAGGTTGCCACCATTAATCCACTATTCTCTGTTTCTTCATTTACTTATTAGGAAACAAATACAGATTTATTGTTGACTTGATGTAATCTCAAGACTTGTACTGTTATGTTGTAATTTTTTCTTAAGAAATTGCACTTTCTCGCTAATCTTTTTATTCAATTTTCTTGCTTTCTTAAGTAACTTCTCAGAAATATCTAACATTTGCACGATAAGGCTAAAGAGGTTGTGTCATGAAGATATTTAATGCTTATGTGGTTTATAAGTTCAGGGTTGTATTTAGAAGAAGGATGGGGGGGGGGGTTCTAGTGTCTGGAACTAATAGCGGCACATACTGCCTAGTGCCGAATTACTATCTAGGACACTATTGATTGGGGAATTTTGTAAGGATGTGGAAAATATAGGGAAGTGCTGGAAAAGTAAGGAGCTTAATATGTCAAATTCTGCAGACAGGTTGGGACCAAGAGAAAACATCATGGCAGTCTGGGCAAGATTGACAAGAAAAGGGAAAGTGAGCAACTCCAGTCAGAGGGGACATCACTGGATATAAAGGTACTGTAATCAGTTACATAGTCTGCAAACTGTAACAGACTCACTTTGGGCCCAAGCCTCCAGTGCCCACAGGTTTTTTTCTAAATCCCCCCTTCCCCCCAAATTAACAAAAATACAAAACATTTTGTCTACCCCAATTAGGCTGCAGGTCCTTGTACCTGCAGCCTGTTAATTCACATGGTGTGTTCGATGGTGCAATGTGCTCCTGCACACAGTCATGCGGGACAGATGCAATGTTCATCCTCCCTGTATGTCTGTGCATATAGATCACTGCTTGGGACTACAATGGGGGTATTGCTGAAGACAGAAGAACTAGTGCTATAAATAGTGGGGTGCATCTCCCTATTTTTTCCTGTCTGAAACAAAGAGAACTGTCATGAAAGTGACATACTTGTGAAAAATTATTTTTCACCTGCTTTATAATGATTTTTGCAAACAAAACCCTGTGGGGTCAGAATGCTCAGTACACTATTAGATAAATGGGCTAGGGGGTCTAGATTTCAAAATGGGGTCACTTGTTCTATCGTTTTGGCAGCTTGATAACTCTACAAGTGAGCAACGGGGCCTGGAATTTATTCAGTTATGCTCTGAAAGGGAACGGGTGTTCCTTCAATACAGGCTTAACCATGTGTCCCTTAAGAAGATTAGGGCCACAATGGGTATGTTTCTGAACAAAGGACAAACAGGGGTATCCATTTTTGTGGTGAAAGTCTTTATTTATATGTGTGCTGTACAAAAAAACAGTTTTTAAAATTAAACAATTGCCAAAAATATGAAAATTGTAATTTTTTCTTTCTGCTTTGCATAGATTAATTCAAAAATTGTGGGGTCAGATTACACAGCACACCGCTAGATGATTTCGTTAAGGGGTCTAGTTTTCAAAATGGGGTCACTTGTGGGGGTTCTCCATTGTTTTGGCCGCTCAGGATCTCTACAAGTGGGCAATGGGGCCTAAATCACTTTCAAGCAAAATGTCTGTTCTGAAAGCCACCGGCTGCTCCTTTAATTTTGGGCCCCATTGTACATACAGACATAATATTAGGGCCACAATAGGTATGTTTCTGCACACAGGACAAACAGGGGTATCTATTTTGGGGTGTAAATCCTCATTTTCATGTGCTCTATAGAAAAAAAACAACGGTCTTTAAAATGACATATTTGCAAAAATCTGAAATGTTATTTTTTCACCTCTGAATTGCATTAATTTCTGAAAAGAAACTGTGTGGTCAAAATACCCCTGACCCCCCTCAGTGAATACATTAAGGGGCGTGGTTTTAAAAACAGGGTCATTTGATCCTACTCTGTATTGCTATTTACCGATTGTTTATTGGTATATGTATAATACATATGGAAAAAAAATAATAAAAGAAAAAACTTATTTGGAGAAAAACAGGGTCATTTGTGGGGATTTCTATCATTCTGACACCTATGTGTTACGTTGTGCTGCTGGGACCTGTAGTGCTAAGGTTTCTAGCAGCACAGTTCCTCAGGTGTGGAATGATTGTGCTGGCTGGGTGTGGTGATCACCTGCTAGCGAATCTCCTGGGTCTTTGCTCACATATAATCCCAGCTCCTGTCAGTCTCTGTCTAGTGTCCAGAGTGAGCAGTCATGTATCCATGTCTGTTACAGCTTGCTGTGTGTCTGGTGTTCAGGGCGAGCAGTCATGAATCCTTGTCCATTGCAGCTTGCTGTGTGTTTAGTGTCTTGCTGGTTCATTTCTGTTTGTATGTTTATTTTCTGTCAGTTTTGTGTCAGTTCTCCTGAGTTTGTTTGCTATTTCTGCGCTAGAGTGGCCATTGGGGTCATCTAGTAGATGTGTCTTGCAAGTGTAGGGACTGCAAGACACGTAGCTTTGCAGCTTAAGTTCATTGAACAATGTACGAACCAATTCCTCATACTTTTATAGCTATAACATCTTCTTATGTGTACAAGTATGCAAGGTGAGTGTTTTGGTCATTTTTCAGTCCCTAAGTTATGTCTCTCCATCAGTCCAGTCCGCAGTATGCAGTTCTCTGTCCAGTTGGTGTTTCCGTCAGCATGTCCATTCTGAATTCCGTCTGAGGTCCCTTTGTTTGTGTTATACCCAGCCGGTTTTGGGCACATTCGTGTGGGCCCTGTGCTTTTTTGCTCACACGAACGTAACATAATGCACCCCCTTTTGTAACTGGGGGCATTATGTTGCATGTTATCAGGTTAGTGTGTTATGTTGGCATGCATTATTATGTTGGTGTGTACTATGTTGGTATGCATATGTTGGAGTGCATATGTTGTATGTTAGTATGTTATGGTGTATGTTATGTACGCTATGTTGGCATGTATTATGTTGCATGCATGTGTTATTGTCTGTATTTCATCCTGTCTGATCCACCCGTCCATTGGTTGTTGGATGCTCGATTCCTGATCCTGTATGTCTACCCGTCCATCGGTAGGTAGATGCCCGATCCATATTTTGTCCCCATGTCCGTTGGTAGGCGGATGTTAGGGCTTTGTTTGGTCTGTTTTGCCTGTCCTGTTTTTGCTTTGCTGTCAGTTCCATCTGGTTTCCCTGGATCACCCATTCAGGGATAGCAGGCCTGAGGTTCCAGCGTGGGACCGCCTTTATCGAGGCAATCGCCCTGCCTATTAGGTAGGGACCTGTCATCCTCCCAGCAGCATAGGGTCAGTCTCCCTGTCTGTCTCTGAGTTCCAGCTCTGTCTGTTATCCGTCCTGCATTTTGCAGTTTGAATTCTGTCCCGGTATCCGTCCTGCGGCGAGGTGAGCCAGGTGGACATAATTTCTTGTACACCCGTTGTATGTATCTGTGTTTTTGTCCTTTTCTGTATGTCGGTAATAGGCTGGTAAGGATGAGTCCTATGGGTCCTTGTGTCAGTAGGAGGGTTGCCATGTTTTCCTCACTGGTCTGGTGCACTTTTCTTGCAGGCTACTGTGACTGAGGCCGGTTGTGTAAAGCACGGTGGTTCTTGTTTTAGGTGTACTATTTCTTACATTCTCCCATTTTGCCAGCCTTGGTGTTAGGTCCTTTATAGATAAATCCTGTACACATGCACGGTTTGGAGGAGTTGCATAATTTTTTTTTATGCTTAAAGGGTCCTGTGCTCCCTTTTTTTAAAGGGGAAGTACTGTTACTAGAGATGAGCGAGCACCAAAATGCTCGGGTGCTTGTTGCTCGAGACGAGCTTTCCACGATGCTTGAGAGCTCGTTTCGAGTAACGAACCCCATTGAAGTCAATGGGCGACTCGAGCATTTTTGTATATCGCCGATGCTCGCTAAGGTTTTCAGTTGTGCAAATCTTCAAAACCTACGAAAGTGATGGAAACGACAGATACAGATAGGGCAGGCGAGGGGCAGCATGCACGGCTGCATCTCAGGTTCCCAGGTCCCACTATTAAGGCACAATAGCGGCAAGAGTGGGCCCCCCCCCCCCCCAATTTTTACTTCGGACAAACCCTCATTAGCAAGGCATACCTTAGCTAAGCACCACACTACCTCCAACTAAGCACAATCACTGCCTGCATGACACTCCGCTGCCACTTCTCCTGGGTTACATGCTGCCCAACCCCCCTGCGCACACAAAAGCGTCCCTGTGCAGCCTTCAGCTGCCCTCATGCCACACGCTGGCTTCATAGCCATACCACCCTCATGTCTATTTATAAGTGCGTCTGCCGTGAGGAGGAACCGGAGGCACACACTGCAGAGGGTTGGCAGGGCCAGGTAGCGACCCTCTTTAAAAGGAAGGGGGGCGATAGCCCACAGTGCTGTTGAGAATTGATAATAGATTGACGTTCAATCTTCATTCGAATCCTGTGCCACCTTCGTCAGGAGCTGCAAACGTGGGCATCTCCACAATGCAGCAATACTCGGTGTGGGAAGTATGTGAGCGGGCCCTGGGTCAGCTTCTGTCCCAGCAAACACCTTGTGTGCCCAAGGTGCTGCGAGTGACATAGCAATGGGGACTCCATGTGTCCACACACTACTCATTCTGTTTGGGTGTCGGATACCTCATCGACAATGCAAGGGGTAAACCATCTGCACTCTGCACCCTACCCAAGTCTGTCAGTGTTTTGGGGACAGACAGGTAAAACACCTATATAGGAAGTCTGTGTGCACCCACAGCATGGGTGGCTAGCAGAAACACAGACGGTACATAAAGAAATACCATTGCAGTGCCCCGGATAGCTGAGGTTATGTGAGAGGAAATACATGTTGGCTTCGGCCCACACGCCATGCCCTAGACATTCTTGTTTTTTTTTTAAAGTGCCAGGTAGGTACAACTCAGCTATGGCAAGTCTGTGCGCACCCACAGCATGGGTGGCTAGCAGGAACACACAGACGGTACATAAAGAAATCCTATTGCAGTGCCCCGGATAGCTGAGGTTACGTGAAAGGAAATACATGTTGGCTGCGGCCCACACTCCATGCCCTAGTCAGTCTGTTTTTGTTTTTTTTTAAGTGCCAGGCAGGTAAAACTCCGCTATGGCAAGTCTGTGTGCACCCGCAGCATGGGTGGCTAGCAGGAACCCACAGACGGTACATAAAGAAATCCCATTGCAGTGCCCCAGATAGCTGAGGTTACGTTAGAGGAAATACATGTTGTCCTTGGCCAACAATCCATGCCCTAGTCACCCTCTTGGGTTTTTTTGGGGCCAGATAGGTAGAGCACCCCGATGGGAAGACTTAGTGCACCCATAGTATACACAGACCCCTGTAATATTCCTGTAGCAAAGGTATAAGCTGACCCCAGTAACATTTATGTTACAGAAGTCTAGGGAGACCCCATTAACATTTCTGTAGTAACAGTATAGACAGACCCCAGTAACATTTCATTAGCAGAAGTATAGGCAGACCCCTGTAACATTTATGTAGCTCCAGTATTGGCAGACCCTTGTAACATTTGTGTAGCAGCAGTATATGCAGACCCCTGTAACATTTAGGTGGCAGAAGTATAGGCAGACCCCAGTAACATTTCTGTAGCAGCAGTATAGGCAGACCCCTGTAACATTTACGTGGCAGAAGTATAGGCAGACTCCTGTAACATTTACGTGGCAGAAGTATAGGCAGACTCCTGTAACATTTAAGTGGCAGCACTTGGAGGCTGACAGCGGTTATGTAACGCACACTGTAGGCCCAAAAAATTATACAGTAGGCTGCAGAAAGGCCTAGCTGGCTAATAGTGAGCCACTACAACTCCCAGCAGCCACACAGAAAACTGCACACGGTCACAGGTAGCCCTAAGGAGGATTTTTTTTCAGCTTTTATTTTTGAAAAAGCCAACAGCCTAGATAGAGTGTATATGTCTTTCCCTCTATCAGCGGCTGTGACCGTACGCTGTGCGTGAAGTTGACGGGATGCACAGAGCAGTGTAAAACATTGTAAGCAATTTGCCTGCACTTGGAGGCTGACAGCGGTTATGTTACGCACACTGTAGGCCGAAAAAATTATACAGTAGACTGCAGAAAAGCCTAGCTGGGTAATAGTGAGCCACTACAACCCCCAGCAGCCGCAACAGTAATGCACACGGTCACAGATAGCCCTAAGCAGGAGCTTTTTGGGGGTACTTGTTGACAGGATTCTACACTAGCACTGTCCCTGCCTGACCAATACTGACCCTATACTCTGTATAATTGACTGCAGACTGAGAACGCAATAGTCTGCAGAGCCCAAGATGAAAAAAAAAAAATTGGTGCAAAACTGCTCCCAGCAGCCACAACAGTAATGCACACGGTAAGATGTGGCCCTAAGAAGGACCGTTGGGGTTCTTGAAGATGCTAACAGCCTAACACTCTCCCTATAGCAGGAACAGCACTCTCCCTAATCTCTGCCAGCGTGTGTCTGAGGCGAGCAGTGGGCCGGACTGATTTAAATACTCGGCGGTCACTTGATCTCCCCAGCCACTCACTACAGGGGGGTGGGATAGGGCTGGAACATCACAGGAGGAAGTTGTAATGCCTTCTCTGCATGTCTATTGGCCAGAAAATTGGCCATGTCTATTGGCCAGGTGGGGAATGATTGAGCTGGCTTGGTGTGGTGATTTCCTGCTAGCCAATTGCTGACATATAAACCCAGCTCCTGTCGGTGTCTGTCTGGGGTCCAGAGTGAGCAGTCATGTATCCTTGTCACTAAGGGTATAATATCTAACCCAATTTTAAATAATCAGAAAGCCCTCTGGGCTTCCACCCTAAAAACACAAACATTTTATTTAATCTGTGAAAATTTTGTTTTTAGCATGAAGGTGCAAAACACTCTCGGTCATGAAAGGATTTAAAGGGCTATCCAGGTTTTAAGCATTGATGGTCTCTCCTATGGAAAGGCCCTTGATATGTGATCAGTGAGGGTCTGCCGCTCAGGATTTTCGCTTATCAGCCGATTGAAGTGGTATGATGCTTGCTTGTCCCATTGATGTGAATTGGACAAGCTTACATAATCATGCTCAAATATCAAACTTGAAGCAGTTGTAGCATTCATAGGAGGACCGTGGCCCTTCAATCACTTGATCGGTGGGCATCCTGAACAGCGGACCACCATCGTACAGATATTGATTGCTTGTTCTAAGGATAGGCCATCAATTTTCAAAAAGTCTGGATAACCCTTTTAGGTACCAAACTAAGCCACATTCTTAGAGAGTTTAAAGGGGTATTCTCATCCCAGCTTTTCAAGGTCGAGATGGGAAAGCCCTGCCTTCTGTTTTCGACCACTTTTTTAGAAACAGATGAGCGCTTCATCCCAATATTCTTGGCGTGGTTCTTATGGAAGTGAATGAGAGCTAGAGAATGAGCCCCGGACTGAAGTGCTTGACTGGCCAGTAACTAAAGCAGCGGTTTACTATCTTGGCTCTAAAAAGCCGAGATAGGAATTCCCCTTTAAGCATTGTACTATTACTCCAGTATTGTACCGGCTAGTCCTTGTACCAGTAGTGTGCTTGACCCTTTAAGGAAGCCTCATATAAGCCAACTATATTTTTAACAGTACCATGCAAATAAGGGAGATGGAACAATACCCATCTCCCTTATTTGCATATTACCCAGAGGAGCATGAATGGCCTTATAAGTCTCCTCACTCACTCACCTTCTAGGCACTCTCCCTAAGGAGAAAAGATAGCGTTCGTAACAGTACTATAAAACATCTTGCAGCCTGTACAGTATGTGTATCTAGTCTGGGCTTCTGTGTGACCGTCCCACAATTAGGGCGCCTACCCACTTGCGTTGCCGATTTTCGCACGTGAAAAACGCAGTGTTTTCACGCGTTTTTCGCGGCGTTTTTTGCAGCCCTCCATTGACAATCATGGGTGCATTAAGAGAAAAATAAGGACACATATGCAACTGACAGTTCCTATGTGAAAAAACCCAGATGGACAACAACACATTCTATACTAATTGCTCTTGAGAAAAAACGCAAAACATCACAGGAAAAAAAATCGCAAGTGGGTAGGCACCCTTATAGAGCGGGTCTTATAAAAAAAAAATTGCCTGTAGTGAAAAAAATCCACCATATAATTCATCTCTGAGCGTGTGGCGTCTCCTACCTGGCAAGATAGCAAAAAAGTCGAGATAAGCTTATTGCACATTAGAGCTGTTCCGAAAGTCAAACCGTTTATCATCTGTCAATAGGAAACCTTTTCAAAATGCATCTCATATGAGGAGCGGGTCGATACGACGTTGGACTGATTACAGTGCATTGATTAAGGTTAATTAATTCTAGGGTCATTGACCAACAGCACTAAGCAGCGCTCACCGGGTATCAGTGAATGCTTGGAAGAGGCAGCTGGGATGAGAACATGTGTTACACTATGTGGTGGGATTTTTTATGTTAAGCTTTCCCAGTGATGTTAAATATGAAGATGTAGCAGAGTTGACCTTTCGGGGCTGCATTACTTTTAAGTCAGGCGAACTCATTATAGTAAATGCATCGATTCTCATTGAACGCCTCTTGTATAGTAAAAATGGTCTCTCTTTGGAGTGTGTTTCTCCGCAGTATTATCTTTGTATTCATCGGCTTCCCTTTCCAGGAGATTTCTAATCAGTAATAGAACAAGGCTGGGAAGCCGGATGTCCCCTCTCATCTTCATACTAATTATGAACCTTTCACTGAGCATAGCAGAAGTTCAACTACAATTCCGGTGAGCTGTCCACTTGTCACATTAAAGGGAAGCTGTCACCAGGAAAATCGTTTCTGTACCCCTTGGTGACCAGCCTATTTATTGCCTTAAGGACCACGTAACTTTCATCATCACATTGCAAGAGCCGTAACTCATTGACATAGCCGTATAAGGGCTTGTTTTTGGGGGGATGAGTTGGATTTTTTGATGGCACCACATATAGGGCGCAGTCAGACGGGCGTTTTTATGTGCGTTTGTTACTTGCGTTTGCGAGCCGCATGTCTTAAGAAGCAATGCTTTTTAATCGCAGCGGTCATATGCTCGATATTTATCCGCGAACGAAAATGCGCAGTGGTAGATATAGGGCAGCGGATTTTAAAATGCAAGTAACTGTGGCATCCGTCTTTTTTGGATGTGAAACCCTTGGATGCTGTCACATCCAAGGGTTTCACCTTGTGCTTAATGGGGCCAACGGCAGCAGCACCGACCCCATTGAGAACACACAGTGAAGATCGCAATCTTCTGGCACAACTGTGGCACAGGATGGCGCGATGTTCTCCCATTGAATTCAGTGGAGCCTGCGCTACAGCCAGCTCCATTAAAAGCAATGGGCTGCCGGCAAGGCTTGCAGTAATTTTTGGGGAAAGGGCTTTAAATATAAGCCCTTCCCTGAAAAATCATCCCTAAAATGTTTAAAAAATAAAAAATATATATACTTACCCCTCTGCAGCTGCCGGTGCTCAAGCGCATCCAGCTGAATGACAGCTGAGAGCTACCTCTGATTGGTCACAGTGCTCAGCCAATCAGAGGCAGCCCTTTCAGCAGGTGGGGATCTTAAATCTCCACCTGCTGAAAGCACTTCAGAGCAGTGCAGAGAGAAGACCTGGCTGGACGTGCTTGAGCCCCGGCAGTTGCGGAGGGGTGAGTATGTATATTTTTTAATTTTTTACAAATTTTTGAGATGATTTTCAGGGAAGGGCTTATATTTAAAGCCCTTCCCAGAAAAATCACTGCAGGGCTTGCCAGCAGCCCATTGCTTTCAATGACATAGCGTTGCAGTCCTCTGCTACAGCTGTGACAGCTGTGGCAAAGAATTTCTTCATCTCCGCGGGGAGTCCCCTTGTCACTGGACACTGTGACAGCATTCCGTGATGAGGGGATTCCTCGCGGAGATAAAGAAATCCTCTGCCATATCTGTGGCCAAGAATCGTGAAGTTCTCTGTATGTCAATGGGATCGCCGCTGCTGCCGCCGCTGGCCCCATTGACTAGGGGTGAAACCCCTGGATGTGAAATTGCGCCATGTCCTATCTTTTTGCGTTTTTATCTCATGGCAAAGCAGGAACTTGCGATTTTCCAATGATGTGATTCGTTTTTAACATAAGAAAGTCCTATTGACTTTTACGCTAAAAGCGGCAGTGATATTTTTTGTGAATAAATGCGATGCTGATGCTCAAAAATCATGGGAAAAAATTCACAATTTTGCTTTTAGATTTCCCTCTAGTGTGAAGAAGTCCTAAGGTGACTTGAAGATGCAATCATTTTATCACCAGGATAATACACTGCATTACTTATGTACTGCATGCTACTAAGCCTATGACAACAGCCTATTAGTCTCTGCTGCAGGCAGGCCTAACAGGCTGACTTGCATGGCAGACATGAAGGCCTTTGTCAAGCTGCCAGCTTCCATGATTATCCAATCGCACTGCGGGGTGCTGAGGGGTGACAGAAGGATCCCCCTGACATCTGCTTACATGCTGCAGCTTCTATTGATTGTGACATGCAAGGGATTAAACTGCCAGGATTTGAGGTTTCTTTCCTACTGGCAGTTAGAGCAGGAGCCTGGCTGTCAGTAGTCAGCCAAGCCATCAACTTAAAAATATGTATCTGTAGGTTTATCAGTAAAAAAGAGTATTAGCTGTGACTAAGGAGTTAAGCTGCTTCCATAAAGGCTCATGTCCAAGAGTGGATTTACGCAGGAGGAGTACCCCGATTAAAAAAAAAGCACGCCCGCTAGTGATTCCGCAGTCTCAATTAATGCTATATCAATGGAGACCTCCCGTGGTGTAAATCCGTGGAAAATAGAACATGCTGCATTTTTTTGTTGCTCGTGAAAATCCGCTTGTCAGCATTGGCTGCCAGAAACCTATTAGGTTCAGTAGAACCTTATAGAACCATAGCTTTCCCTCAGTTAGCAACTCTTTCTCTTTTTTTTACTGCATTAAGGGGGCATTTTTAACTGAAATCAAGATAATGGGGCATTTTTACGGAAAGCAGCGTAAGGGGGGCATTCATATTGATGGAGAATGAAGGAGCACTTTTACTGATGGCGGTATAAGGGATACTCTTATTGATTTTGGAATAAGGGGTCATTATTACTCATTGGGCATAAGGTTTTTTTTTTTTTGCTGACGGGGCACTAGGAATCATTATCACAGATGGTGACAAAATGGGTCATTGTTAATCACGGGGCATAAAGAGACATTATTCCTGATGCGACATGTGGGAGCATTAAGGGGAGCATTATAGCTAAAGGGGCATGAGAGAAATTGAAACGGGTATTATTACTGACAGGGCCATGAGGGGGTATTACTACTGATTGAGCATAAAAAGGGGCATTATTATGGAGGTGTTATTTCTTAGTGGGCTATAAAAGGGGGCAGTTTTACTGGATGGAGGGCACTAAAAGAAGCGTCTAGAAGAGTAGAGGTGGGGAAAAAATGGGGAGAGTGCCATCAAAGCAAATAACCATGCCTGATGATAAATCCTGAGAGGTTCGAAATCTCACAATAATATCATGTCTTTTTGTTAGCCATTAAAAGGTATCATATCTAAAAGATTACTTGGTTTCTCTCTGGGAACAATCACACTTAGCAAAGAACCAGAGATGTTTGTATGTCTCATCATTTCTGTAATATACTTGCATTAAAACTTTTGTTGTTTTACCCATTGTAGGGGTGCGCTACAGAAGATGGCCTGTAGGGGGCAACAGACAATCAGTCTGGTGCCTGAAGTAAGAGGGAAAACACCCACAGGTGTGGTCAGTGATATAAAAAGGGTTGTTCCTACTGCAGTGTAGGAGAGTGCCTGGCTGAGAAGGCCAGGAAGACAGCTCAGTGGAGCTGCAGGGCTGTTAGCCCAGACTGTGTGGCTGAGATGGCCAGAGGTGGACAGGGAGAGGCCCCTCACCTCAACACCTAGGAGAGGTGTGTGTCTGGGAGGACCAGACTTTAACTAAGGCTATATTGCGACCACACTGCTGGTGAAAGAAAACTCCTGTTGTATGCAGTAGAGAGATGTTACGGACCAGGAACTACGTGGTTCCAGCAGGACCCCTGAAGTACGCCTGCCCTTGGACTAAGGGTCTGAAGGCACTACAGACTAAGGACCAGCTGTGATCTGGACATCCACAGGTCTGTGCAAATCAAGTGGACTTGTTATTGCTGTTGCCTTTAACCCTGTGGAGGCTTGTACTGAGGGGACTTTGAAAAGGACTGTGAAGGGACATTTATAAGAGACTTTGTTGTTGAAAAACGTTTATTATTGCCCTGGAGACCCAGTCATCTATTTTTCGGTTAAAGATTGTGTATGAATAAAGTGAACAAGAAGGAAAGTGACCGTTAGGCGTGATATGTAACCCCCGTGGTGATATTTAACCCCCGTGTTGTCACACCATGTAAATGACGTTTGAATTGGCTACCACTAGGAGTCTCCCTTCCAGCTTCTCTGCAATCCACTCTTTGTCATTACGTGTTAAGCTTCTATAGTAACAAGGACACGGGGATGATTCCATAGCAACAGGGGGAGAGGTTATCTTCACAGACAGCTCCCATGCACTTATGGGCTGCCAGCTGAAAGATCTGTAGACACTGTAATAAGGATCTCTACGATCTCTGCCTCTCCTGCTGTTACAGCGTGTGGGTGTGTATACACACATTACACACACAATACACGCACACATTCTAGTGGGTTTATTAATTATTATCCCTTGACCCAGAATATCTCTAAAGGTTTGAGAAAGCAAACAGGCAGGTATTCAGATACTTTCTCTATGCTGATTGGACCAGAGATGATGCAATACAGCTTGGGACGTAAGGGCAAGGAAGTCATGACAGTGAACTACTTGCAGAATGCTAGGCTTGCTACATTACCCCTCCTTGATAGTGGACAGCAAACAGCAGAAAAACAGGGACGACCATCTGAAAATCAGAACTTACAGACATGAGACAGGGTGCAAACAACAGCAAATGAGAGGGGAAGGAGAAGCTGGTGCATTTTAGAAAACTCAGGTCCTCTTTAAACCTATTTGTGTAATGTAAAATAATGGTCAATGATTAATATGAGCCTCACACACAGCAGCATCCCAAAACAAGAAATCTCATTAAGATAATTAGTCTCGCCCATCTTTGTGTATAATTCTCTAATATTAGATACATCCACAGTCTTCTGGCAGCCGACGTGAACTCTAATGTTATTTAACAGATTCAGTTATTGGTTTTTAATGTTCATTTGGAAATTGATAGCAGGAGAAAAGTTAACAACATTTACACAATGCTGCGACTGCATGTAAATCTCCTGCTTTTACAAAGCACCTATCACACTTATCATAGTGGTGCATGGGAATACATGAAACGGTGTACAGCAATATATCTTTTTAAAGGGAGGTGGCATCTTCCAATAAATGACATCTTTCCTGTAATTCATCTTCTCCGGTCTGTAGAAACTCTGTGACTGTTCGGAAGCCTCTTTATTTAGTAATACGGTACATCTGCCTTATGTAAACACAATCAGTTTTAAACAGGGAGGAGGAAAGACCCCAGACCAAATACAAAAAAATGATTCAGACCTCGGAATGGATTCCTAAATAAATAATATACCAGACCCAACAATTCAGTTCCACATCCATAAATGCATTCAGACCCTAGACTAGAACCCTAAAGGCATTAATTTCCCAAAGTAGGTGCCTAAATTCATTCAGACAGCAGACCAGATCCTAATATCCTTGCTGCTCCAAGGGCCTCTTGCCTCTTCAACGTCAGCCAATGTCATGGACATTATATGGGCTGCTGTATATGACACCTTTGTACTGACCAAATACATCACAGAAGGGGAAATATAAAAACAAACAATCACAAATGGCCATTACTTACTGACTAAGGAGGGCAGATAGCTGCATCCCCTCAGCATGCAGGTAGCAAACTACCAAATGAGGGAGCTAATTACACCTGTGAGGGACACCGATGAGACAGCCACTCACACAGCCTCTTAATATAGAGGAGGGTAGCTGCCTGGTGTATACTCCCACACAGAGTAGATACAAAGCGGCAGACCTTCTAAAAGATGTAGTCCACCATGCAGACCATGTGATGTATTTATATTGGTGTAGGGACTCACTAGAAGCAAGGAACCTTGACGCAGTTAGTGGGCTGATGTATTTTGGCCAAAATCCAACTAATACCTTGCATTTATTATCAATTATTCACATGCAGTGTGCCTTTAAAACGCCGGGGGAGCTCGAGGTGGCATTACCAATGTGGTTCACTTATTGAGGTGCAGGGCAACCCGCCAAACTAATATGGCATCATGAATAGGTTGCTGGTCTGCATGGTGAACTACATGTATCAGAAGGTCTGCCACTTTGTATTTACTCTGTGTGGGAGTATACACCAAGCAGATGCCCATCTCTATATTATGAGGTTGTGTGAGTGGCTGTTTCATCGGTGTCCCTCACAGGTGTAATTAGCTCCCTCATTTGATAGTTTGCTACCTGCATGCTGAGGGGATGCAGCTATCTGCCCTCCTTAGTCAGTAAGTATATGGCCATTTTCTGTGATTCCTTGTACTGACCAGTGCCGGACTTTCTATGCTAGGTTTGACCTCTCTAGGCCTCCGATGCAGCATAGTAGCTGCTCTACATCTTGCCGTCTAAGAAATCAGTGGCTTGGAGCATAACTTTCTATGAACAGTAATAGTTTGCTGCACCCAGGGGCGTAACTATAGGGGATGCAGGGTATGAAGCTGCACCTGTGCCCAGGAGCCTTAGGGGGCCCATAAGGCCTCTATTCTCCATATAGGGAGCCCAGTACTATGAATAAAGCAGTATAATTGGGGCTCTGTTACAGATTTTGTGTAGGGGCCCAGAAACTTCACGTTACGCATCTGGCTGCACCCCTATGTCTCTTGCTGACAAAGATGGCCTTGCAAATGGAGTCAATTTATTTCGGCTTTCTTTAATTCTCCTGATCCAGAGTTTATAACTCCATTGCAAATGAAGGTTGGCAGTAACCAAACCTCATTTACAATGGAGTGCAACCAAAACAATGCCCAACCCCTAAACAAGCCCCACGTTTTTCAACACTGTTGCCCATCATAGAAACAACTAGAAAGCTACGAATCAATTTATTCAACCAGATTACCTTTATATTTTTAATTTTTCTTAGTTCACAAACTACGAACTAGAATCCAAAGCATAAATACCGTAGAGGCAGATAATGTATATGCTATGGGGCCATTGGAGAGAGAAGCCCAGCCCTGGTTGGCTTTATCTTCTTTAATATTGGATGGGGGCAATGTCCAGATGCATTTTCAAGAAGTGTAGGGGTAGGGAACTGCCTCAAGGGTCGTAAAAGGGGAAACAAACACTTGGCAGCGTGAGAAGATCTGGGAGGCAGGCTTGGAGCTTTTCTGTCTCTCATAGTGGATGTTTACCTGATGGGTAACAAGCAGGTATGGCTCCAGGATTGGAAGCACTGGATCAAGCTCCCTGAGGGATGTCATAATCCCCTAATCATCTTAGATAGGCAGAGGGGACATTAGGGATTCATGGCCCAGTTCTGGCAATATCAGATTGGAGGAAGACTGGGTCTTAAAGTAAGCCCAGTTGGCGGCCAATGCCTGGAGGCTTCACAGGTCACTTAGGTAGGATTAAGGAGACATCATTACTGCACTCAATAGTAACTTTAGTACAACTAGCACTGTCCTGAAAGATCCACTTTTGTGGTAGTATAGCTGGTTACCAGTGCTAACAAGCTGATGTTATTCGAAAGTCAGAAGCAGATGAACAGTTAACTCCAATTAATCTAACCATTTTTTCCCTTTTCCATTCCGCTCATAGAGCAAGAACTGTGACACCTGCAGACTGAATCAGGAGAGACTCTTCTTTTTCTGCCTCCATTCACTACATAGCTGTGCCAACCGCACTCTACGTCTTCCAGTAACTTCCTGTTCAGAGTCCCGCTACTCTGCTCCATCTCCTCGTAGAGCAACAGTACTACAACATCAAACTATGACCACTAATTTTATGTACCTCTCCTTACACCATAATGGAAGGGCCCAGTCTGATCTTTGCTATGAGGCTATGACCTAGTACGCTCCGTGTCCCTTCTTCTAAAATGAAGAAGATCAAGAAGGAATGGTCCAGCTACCAAAAGTGGTACCCGAAACATGGACTTCTGGCAGTAAAAGGGTTACATTTAGAGATGAGCAAGTATACTCGCTAAGGGCAATTGCTCGAGCGAGCATTGCCCTTAGCGAGTACCTGCCTGCTCGAGACAAAAGGTTCGGGTACCGGCGCGGGGGAGCGGTGAGTAGCGGCAGTCAGCATGGGGTCGCGCGGGGGGGGGGGGAGCTCTCCCCCGTAGCTCCCTGCCCGCCACCGGCACCTGAACCTTTTGTCTCGAGTGGGCAGGTACTCGCTAAGGGCAATGCTCGCTCGAGTATACTCGCTCATCTCTAGTTACGTTCCATTTACAACGCTTGCCTCGAAAAGGCTTCTGCTTGTTTTTCAAAATGCTGAATGCAAACGAAGGAGAGTCTTTAATTTGCCCTGACAAACACTGACATCTATAAACTAATGAAATATACATAGAGGAGTGCCTCGTGCATTCAGCATTCAGATAATGGATAAATGATTTTGCGGTCTATGAATAGCGCTGAGTATCTCTCGTATGATTTAGAAATGCAGATGCCGCTCGTCGTAGCAACTTAACTTTTTCATTTAATCTCTTCAATACTGGAGATTTCAATGCAGCTGAATGTATTATTCACAGGGAGCGTTAAATTGAAGCAAATTATGTTTTCTGAAAAGGTTAAAAGAATGATTTTAGTGAAATAGGAGCAATTACAGAGATGTATTAATAGCTTAACAGAGAAGCCAACAAAGGCGCTAAATAAAAAATAAACAACTTGCTGAGATCGAGTTCATTAAAGCTCGCGAAGGCCTTGACCTTATTGGGGTGGGAAGAATACATCTCTGTCGCTTACACGGTCAATTAACACCATGTTTTCAATTCCCCAAGGACACAACTTTTTTCTTTGTTTGTTTTTTCATCATTGCATTCCAAGAGCTGCAACATTTTTAATTTCCATGGGCATGAGGGCTTGCTTTGAGTGGCATGGGTTGTCAGAATTAGTGGAGGTGAATCTGCTGTGCCATACATCGGTTTGGTTTGGGTCCACAACTAAAGGCGACACCTGACGAATCCAGGTCTTCAGCCTTTCTCCCCACCAGTCAGGATATGGGCTTCATGGTGGGGTCTTCAGGCAGTTACAATGAACGTGGTCTCAGTTATGGGGATGCTGATGCTATGATAAACCAGGGTGCGATACCTGAGTGTGTGAAGAGAGACAAAGCCATGAAAAAATTATAATCAAGGCAGGCAGCATATTCTTCAACACAAGAAACAGTCCAGAGACTGGGGTAAAGGGAGTAGGTTCAGCATAGAATAAAGAGGCCAGGAGTCGAGGGAGGCAGCAGATAGGAGAATGGTCAATACAGCGAGCCGAGGTCACGAGTGGAGAAGGTCAGTAACCAGTAAAGCAGAACCAACAACACCTTCAGTTGGATAAGGAGACCACATCTTAGGCACCTTCTTTAATGAGAGGTATCTGATATAACCACAAGTGCTTCACAATTGTCAAGGGACAGAATTACAGGACACTTTAGGCAGCTAAGAGAGAGAGTGACAGGAGCTCAGTGCACGGTGCTTACTATGGACAGCAAGACCGTGTGTGCCATGGCCATCAGGGGGACAGGTGAAATAAGATGAATCATAACAAGTTGTAGTTTTTACTGTCATCATTTTGGGGGAAATACTAATTAAAGGTTTACTAAACATTTAGAAAACTTCTCACGTCATAGTGACACTTTTTGATTGGTTGGGAACCACGTGATAAGACCACACAAAAGAGACAGAAGTGCTCAGTTGTGCCTCTTCATCTGTGGTTGTCTACGAGTAGATTGAAACATAGACTTTCTATTAAGCCCATAGACTACTCTGAACAGAGCCAAAAGAGTTGACTATTGCGCAACTGGTCACCTTTGTTAGGTTCCTAGCATCTATGGCAACTTATAGACACAGACCAAGGTTTTAAAGACACTAGTAACTTCTACTGACAACTCTACTAGCAGTATAGCACCACACTATTCTGAGAGCGGTCTACTTTTTGGGTTTGAAGAACTTGGCCCAGAATTCAAGCACTTCAATGTGCCCAATATTGCATATGGTTAGTCCACCAAAACCTCATTTGTATATATGTAGCAAAGTTCAACCAGACTGTGATAACTTTCTGCGGCTAGTTATCTTACCGTAAGCCATTTAATAGCTATTGTAATCTTGACACAAGAAAAGCTTATGAAGGGGCAAGTAAACTGTGGCACAGAAAGTTATATTAGTGTGTTAAGAGTCCAGTTAAACATTGCTACATCTGTATCTAGACAGGACACTTTATAGCCACTCAGTACCATGCAGAATACTGCAATTAAAGGGGTTGTCCCGCGCCGAAACTGGTTTTTTTTTTTTTTCAACCCCCCCCCCGGTCGGCGCGAGACAACCCCGATGCAGGGAGGTAAAGAAAGCTTACCGGAGCGCTTACCTTAATCCCCGCGCTCCGGTGACTTCAATACTTACCGCTGAAGATGGCCGCCGGGATCCTCTGTCTTCGTGGACCGCAGCTCTTCTGTGCGGTCCATTGCCGATTCCAGCCTCCTGATTGGCTGGAATCGGCACGTGACGGGGCGGAGCTACACGGAGCTACACGGAGCCCCATAGAGAACAGGAGAAGACCTGGACTGCGCAAGCGCGGCTAATTTGGCCATCGGAGGCCGAAAATTAGTCGGCACCATGGAGACGAGGACGCCAGCAACGGAGCAGGTAAGTATAAAACTTTTTATAACTTCTGTATGGCTCATAATTAATGCACAATGTACATTACAAAGTGCATTATTATGGCCATACAGAAGTGTATAGACCCACTTGCTGCCGCGGGACAACCCCTTTAAGAGTCGGGAAAATGACCTCCCTTGCATCTGCACAGCAAATACTGTTGTTACACGCTCACTGATCAGTACAACGGATATGTTACATGGGGATCCTTGGCAGACGGTAAGGCTGGTCTCACACAACTGTTAAGGCCAACACTAATTTTGCAACAATCCTCAGTGGCTATGAGTTGGAGTCAATACAGGCTTGTGTTAACCCACTATAGGCCGCTCTCAACTTATATTACAAATGGGGGTTACAACAATCTTGTAACAAATTATAGCCCAACTCTGTGTACAGTGTTCAATACTCAGGCAGACAGGGTGGAAAAGACCATTACATGTTTCCTCCCACATCGGAGCCCTGGCTGCACTCTATCCATGCTTGTCAGCTATAAAAGGACCCAATGCCAGAGTTCTAGAGAAAACATGGGTCATAGCTTACCCAGAAGCTTGAAGACTACTTCCAATCTCCCCTTTTATCTGCAGGAGGATTCTTACAGGCAGATTTATTTCCTAAGCTTTCCCCAAAGGCAGTATGACTGCCCTTACAATTTCATGTGGTTCAGCACACTTCAACCTTTGCCCTTGCTGTTTCCCTGCAGTACCCTCAGTGAGAGCTGCAAGCAGGGGAAGGCATCGTGGTCTGCATCCAGGCAACCTCTTCTTTCCAGACAACCTACCAAGCCACTGGTCCTTCCCTACGTACCAATGAGGCAAAAGTGAAACACATATAGGTAACGGTTTCACATCCTCTTACATGCCATCTAGAAAAATGAGGTGAAGGTCTTACTTAACTTTGTTGTTCACACACCCCTGATCATAGTCTTGCTCCAGGACTGTATACTATGGACCTCTTCCTATGAATTTCTTCAGATGATGCAAAAAGTCCCCATTCTACCCCAATTAGCTCTCCAGGGGATATGTAGTGTTAAAATGGTTGACCAAAGAGCACAACCCCTGTTTATAGGACTTACTAGGGCATATGAATGTCATAGGGCACAGTCCCCACCTAGGAGCCACCTCTATGAGCCAGAATGGTGAGCTACTTCGTAAGAGCGGCTACTGCTCTGGTGAACCTTGAGCAGTCCTTGAATTGCAAGGACTACTATTCATGTAATCATGTAATACTACATTTCTCCTGCATTGGCCATTGCAAGGCAAATGTTTGGTTGGCCACAGCTTCTTGGGTGCCAGAAGCAGGATCCAGAGCGTTCAGCTGATTGCTTTAGGACCACTTTCTGAAAAGGGTTTTTTAAGTAGCTCACTTAGTTCTACAGATTTTAAGACCGGGCTGAATGTAGTAAAAGACCCCAATCTAAGTGCCAATTGTGACTTGAACCTGCACTTAATGGAGAAGTGAGTAGCAAAAGGGGCAGTCCTTACAGGGTTTAGGCTTGAATGTGTAACCAGGACCCCGCTTGAAGATGGCACAGACAATGACATGGACAAACCCGGGTTCAGCGGAATGGTTGTCTACTCGCTATGAAGCGACAGTGAGGCAGTTACAGTCTCTCAATGAGGGCAACAGGCTGTGTTTGGAAACACACGGTGGGGCTGACCGCACATGGCAAAGCCACATCCACATGCAGTGTCCAATGGCCACAAAATTTGCAAGTAGTCGTAATATGTCCCTACAGGACAAATAGTGTGGTCTTTACACATCTTTTACAGAGGCAATAACTTGGCGGTTTGTAATAACAATATTAGGGTTTCGTGTGGCGAGTGTTAAGGCAGCAGTATGCAGTCCTAAGCTCTCACTCACGACCTGAAGGTTGCGGGTTCAATCCCCGCAAGTTTTAGTTAGCTGGCACCTCAGTTAGCCATTCTCTTGAGGTCGGTAATATGGATACCCAGCTTGCTGGGGGATAATAAACAATGTACCTGGAATAAGTTGGCGCTATACAAAAAACAAGTCCCCCTTTAACACTCTACTCCCTTCGTAGGTTAAGAATGCATGTAAGGGAATGTTATGAGGGCCCTGTGACTGGCACTGGTCAGATATACATTTCTGGATTTGCCACAGATTTCAGCTATTGCAATAAGAAATATAGTCCCGAATGTTTCTAGTTTCATGTGTTGCAGAGGGAGATCTGATCAGCAGCTGATAATGAACAATACAGATACAGACCCGTCGCTTGGCACAAGGCTGATACAATGCCCAGGCCCCTTCTCTTGCAACAGCAGCAGCTTGGTAGCCATGGGAAAAGATACAAAGTGAATGCTGGTGTTTTGGAAGCATTTTTTACATCAATTGATTTTTAGAAACAGTCGCACTTGGATGTGAAACGCGCTGCGCAGTACATTAGGGTATTTAATGAAATGCCAGATTTTGTTTGTTGTAAGCTAATATGTACAACTGTCTTGAGAAAGAGAGGTAAACAGACAGATTCATGGAAATAACAGGGAATAGAACTTGGCACCGGGTATAAAGATACTAATATTATCAAAGCTGCCAGTGAGGACGCTCTGCCTTTCATTCACATTAAACATTGTATGTGTCTATCTGCAAAAAACCCATCACAGGCGCCACATACAAAGAAGAAATAGAATGAGAAATACATTGGAACTAAAGGGATGGATTTATAATAGTAATGAGTAGTGATGAGCGAGTATACTCGCTAAGGGCAATTGCTCGAGCGAGCATTGCCCTTAGCGAGTACCTGCCCGCTCGAGACAAAAGGTTTGGGTGTCGGCGGCGGGTAGGGAGCCGCAGGGGAGAGCGGGGAGGAACGGAGGGGAGATCTCTCTCTCCCTCTCCCCCCCCCCCCGCTTCCCCCTGCTGACTCACCGCTCTCCCGCGCCGGCACCCGAACCTTTTGTCTCAAGCGGGCAGGTACTCGCTAAGGGCAATGCTCGCTCGAGCAATTGCCCTTAGCGAGTATGCTCGCTCATCTCTAGTAATGAGTATAATCTATAAATCTGCACCTTTCTAATATACACGCTTTGTCAAAAAACAATCGTGCCCCTAGAAGAAGTTGTCGTTTGCTGCAAAACTCCGCATGCCGTTCCATCTCAGGCAGATATTCAAGTGATGGGAGTTGGGGTGATTAGATGAACGGTTTTGTCACCTGAGGCTATAAAACTGGTTTCACCCTTGACCTTAAAAAGGCTCTCAGAGGCTCCATGTGTGTAGTGGCCTCTTCTTCCGCTTGTGTAGAGCTTGTTGACCACTAGAAGCCTCTACGATGTAATCGAAAACATTTTGCCCAATTAACAGAGCATGAGAGGGGTGCATTATTGGAATACGAGAAACTAGATGGTTATAATGATGAATGGCCCGCAACCTGGGCCGTCTTGACCAGACTGTTAAGAGGTGCTGGGACCAGTGGATGCATGAGGGCATGTATACAAGGCAACTGAGTTCAGGATGCCCTCAACACACGACCAGTAGAGAGGATTGTCTGAGCTATGCATTAAGTCAGGGGCGTAACTATAGGGGATGCAGAGAATGCGGTTGCACCTGGGCCCAGGAGCCTTCGGGGGCCCATAAGGCCTCTCCACTTTATATAGGGGGCCCAATACTATGAATAAAGCATTATAGCTGGGGGTCCTGTTAAAGATTTTGCATCGGGGCCCAGAAGCTTCAAGTTACGCCTCTGCATTAAGCTTAGTTCTGGTACCATATCCATGTAATAAGATTAGTTCTATTAGCATTTCTATGTAGTAAGCTCATTTCTGGTAGTGTATCTATGCAGTAAACATGTTTCTGCTACCATATCTATGCAGTAAGCTTGGTTCTGGTATTGCATTTATGGAGTAATCTTGGAATCGTTTTCTTATCCGTGTAATAAGTTTGGTTCTGGTTATGTATGTGTGAAATAAGGTTGGCTCTTGTAACATATATAGGCAGAAAGCCTGGTTCTGGTACCAAAGCTATTAGACATGGTTTTGTTATCATATCTATGCACAGGTGGTAATCTCAGTTCTGCTATCTTAGCTATGCAGTAATATTGGTTCTGTTATTGCATCTATGTAATAGGCTTTATTCTGGTACCATATTTATATAGACAACTCTATTCCGATATTGTATCTATATAGCAAGCTTGCTTCTGGTGCCTTACCTATATGCTAACATTCAGATAATTTAAAAAGTTTAGACATGTGGGAAGGGGCGTAACTAAAGGCTCATGGGCCCTGATGCAAAAGGTGAGCTGGGACCCCCCTCTATCTGTATCTGTACCCGTACCCATACCTAAACCATGCTGCACAGAGGCATAACTTGAAGCTTCTGGGCCCCAATGCAAAACCTGTAACAGGGCCCCCAACTATAATGCTTTATTCATAGTACTTGGCTCCCTATGTGGAGAAGAGAAGCCCTATGGGCCCCCTAAGGCTCCTGGGCCCGGGTGCAACCGCATCCCCTGCATCCTCTATAGTTACGCCCTGCATGTGGGGATCCACAGTACAGCTCAGGGACCATGGTTGACTTGTGTCCGGGCACACATACAAATCCCTGAAAATTGTGCCATGCCAGGTACTGCATCATCTGCTTTATAGAATTAGTTTTTCATCAAGTGATGCCGACGGTCTGCCACCCTTGAAAACTGTCCACACCCGAGAGGGTCCTACTGGGCAGATGCAGAGTGCAGAAATATAGACTTACCTACTGGGTAGCCATACGGTGTAATGAACTGTGCTTAAATTGAATAAACCCCAGCAGTTCTAAAATTCCTCTGTGCAGCAGCCATACACATAGAAGTCATCATTGCTTCATACACTCGCAGTCTCTACTTAATATGAACTCCTCAGCCGCGAGTCATCGTCTACCAACAGCAGGATCTGATCTTTGGCTCTGCTGACATCACAGTCCCGTCATGGTGTACACTTAAAATTCCGAAAACAGAACCTATAGAGGAAGACTGGATGGAACCTACCTTGATCATTATATAAAATATATCATTTCTGAACACGGGACAAACAGGGGTATCCATTTTGGGTGCAAATCCTCATTATCATGTACACTACAGAAAAAAAGACTGTCTGTTAAGTGACATATTTGCAAAAATATGAAATTTTCTTGTTTCTCCTCTAAATTGCATTAACTCCTGAAAAAAAAAAAACGGGTTAAAATACTCATGACACCCCTCAGTGAATACATTAAGGGTGTCGTTTTTAAAATAGGGTCATTTATGGGGGTATCTATCATTCTAAGGTCTTATACAGACAGGCGTATATCGGTTGGGTTTTCACGCCCGGCCGATATATGCTGACCCACTCTGCAAGGGGAGGATGCGGGACGGGGACGCTAGTGCACTGAGCTCCCACTCCCTCTCCACCCCTCGCCACTGTTTGCAATGGGAGGGGCGGGGGCAGAGCTAAGTTCTGCCAAGCCCCCTCCCATTTCAAACAGTGGCAAGGGGCAGAGAGGGGTCGGGAGCTCAGTGCACTAGCTCCCGTCCCGTCCTGCCTCCTCTCCTTGCAGAGAGGGGCAGTGTATATCAGCCGGGCGTGAAAACCCAACCGAAATACGCCCGTCTGAATAAGGCCTGACACCTATGAGCCTTTGCCATCTTGGCTGGGTGTAGAAAAACAAATTGTTCCTCAAAAAGTTAATCAATGTTAAATTTGTACGTCTCTTAAATGGTTAGAAAAAAAACTGACGTTTTTCCAATGCGTCTATTAGAACCATTGTTTTCCTGCACAGTGTTCGCATATCTGTTTTTTAGAGGCACATGCATGCCTAGAATGTGCGCCAGTAAGGTCTGTGCTGCACGTAAAGACATCGTGTGATGTTGCAGAGGTGACAGGTAAGGGGGCGGACTCCCGGAGGGTTCAGTTAATCCCCACAGGGAGTTCCCTCATCACTGAAGTGCTGTCACAGTGTTCAGTGAAAAGAACCCCCTGCCACAGCTGTCACACAGGAGTGCGATGCCGTCCCCTCGCTTTCAATGGGGCTGGTGCTGCTGCCAGCCCATTGAAAGCAATGGGTTGAAGGCAACCCCCGCAGCAGTGATTTTTTGGGGGGAGGGAGGGTCTTGAAATATAAGCCCTACCCCAAAAATCATCCCTAGCTCTAGAAAAAAATAAATTAATTAAAGTTAACTCACCTACAAGCGCTGTCTGGCTCTTCTCCCCGTCCCCAGCAGTCTTCTTCTGTTTTCCTGTTTAAGAGCGCACTCTAGAGAAAGTGATGATTGAACGCGGCCCCAATTGGGTAGAAATCGTCTTGCTGCACACTAAGACTAGAAAGGACTTTGTCGCATTTTAGCAACTAAAGGACTTCGTAGCAAGCGCGATAGACCTTTACCCCGAAAAGACAGTGTGACTCTAGTTGAGGCCAGTGATTGCTCTCTCCCATATGGATCGAGGGTACCAGAGATACCTGATGTCAACATTAAACACTAGTAAGCACTGCATACCCTGAGTTGTTGGTAGCCACCATACCCACGCCCCCCATGATGGACAGATCCCTCAAACCTGAGGACATTAGTATATCTACCAGAGATGAGCGAGCACTCTCGGAGGGGCGGCGGGTGAGAGCGGAGAGGAGCGTGCAGGGGGGGGAGGGAGTGAGAGAGATCTTACCGTGCTCGCTCATTTCTAATATCTACAGCTTCAATCGTTAGATTCATATATCAGTTATTATATAAAAGTTTCCATCATGTTCCCCTGTCATTCTCTCCTCCTGTAACATACATAAATGTTTCCATCATGTCCCTCCTCTCCCTTCTCTCCTCCTATAACATACATAAATGTTTCCATCATGTCCCCCTCTCCCTTCTCTCCTCCTGTAACATATATAAAGGTCTCCATCATGTCCCTCCTCTCCCTTCTCTCCGGTAACATATATAAAGGTTTCCATCATGTCCGCCTCTCCCTTCTTTCCTCCTATAACATATATAAGGGTTTCCATCATGTCCTCCTCTCCCTTCTCTCCTCCTGTAACATATATAAAGGTTCTCATCATGTCTCCTCCCTCCCTTCTCTCATCCTGTAACATATATAAAGGTCTCCATCATGTCTTCCTCTTCCTTCTTTCCTCCTGTAACATATATAAAGGTTTCCATCATGTCCTCCTCTCCCTTCTCTCCTCCTGTAACATATATAAAGGTCTCCATCATGTCCCCCTCTCCCCTCTCTCCTCCTGTAACATATATAAAGGTTTCCATCATGTCCTCCTCTCCCTTCTCTCCTCCTGTAACATATATAAAGGTTTCCATCATGTCCTCCTCTCCCTTCTCTCCTCCTGTAACATATATAAAGGTTTCCTGCATGTCCTCCTCTCCCTTCTCTCCTCCTGTAACATATATAAAGGTTTCCTGCATGTCCTCCTCTTCCTTCTTTTCTCCTGTAACATATATAAATGTTCCATCATGTCCTCCTCTCCCTTCTCTCCTCCTATAACATATATAAAGGTTTCCATTATGTCCTCCTCTCCCTTCTCTCCACCTGTAGCATATATAAAGGTTCCCATCCTGTCCTCCTCTTCCTTCTTTTCTCCTGTAACATATATAAAGGTGTCCATCATGTCCTCCTCTCCCTGCTCTCCTCCTGTAACATATATAAAGGTTTCCATCATGTTCCTCTCTCCCTTCTCTCCTCCTGTAACATATATAAAGGTTTCCATCATGTCCCCCTCTCCCTTTTTTCCTCCTATAACATATATAAAGGTTTCCATCATGTCCTCCTCTCCCTTCTCTCCTCCTGTAACGCATATAAAGGTTTCCATCATGTCTCCTATCTGCCTTCTCTCCTCCTGCAACATATATAAAGGTTTCCATCATGTCCTCCTCTTCCTTCTTTCCTCCTGTAACGTATATAAAGTTTTCCATCATGTCTCCTCTCTCCCTTCTCTCCTCCTGCATCATATATATAGGTTCCCATCATGTCCTCCTCTTCCTTCTCTCCTCCTGTAACATATATAAAGGTTCCCATCATGTCCTCCTCTTCCTTCTTTCCTCCTGTAACACATATAAAGGTTTCCATCACATCTCCCTCTCCCCTCTCTCCTCCTGTAACATATATAAAGGTTTCCATACTGCCCTCCTCTCCCTTCTCTCCTCCTGTAACATATATAAAGGTTCCCATACTGTCCTCCTCTTCCTTCTTTTCTCCTGTAACATATATAAAGGTTTCCATCATGTCCTCCTCTCCCTTCTCTCCACCTGTAACATATATAAAGGTTTCCATCATGTCCCCCTCTCCCTTCTCTCCTCCTGTAACATATATAAAGGTTTCCATCATGTCTCCCTTCTCCCTTCTCTCCTCCTGTAACATATATAAAGGTTTCCATCATGTCTCCCTTCTCCCTTCTCTCATCCTGTAACATATATAAAGGTTTCCATCATGTCTTCCTCTTCCTTCTTTCCTCCTGTAACATATATAAAGGTTTCCATCATGTCCCCCTCTCCCTTCTCTCCTCCTGTAACATATATAAAGGTTTCCATCATGTCTCCCCTCTCCCTTCTCTCCTCCTGTAACATATATAAAGGTTCTCATCATTGTCTCCTCGCTCCCTTCTCTCATCCTGTAACATATATAAAGGTTTCCATCATGTCTTCCTCTTCCTTCTTTCCTCCTGTAACATATATAAAGGTTCCCATCCTGTCCTCCTCTTCCTTCTTTTCTCCTGTAACATATATAAAGGTTTCCATCATGTCCTCCTCTCCCTTCTCTCCTCCTGTAACATATATAAATGTTTCCATCATGTCCCCCTCTCCCTTCTCTCCTCCTGTAACATATATAAAGGTTTCCATCATGTCCCGCCTCTCTCTTCTCTCCTCCTGTAACATATATAAAGGTTTCCATCATGTCCCCCTTTTCCCTTCTCTCCTCCTGTAACACATATAAAGGTTTCCATCATGTCCTTCTCTCCTCCTGTAACACATATAAAGGTTTCCATCATGTCCTTCTCTCCTCCTGTAACATATATAAAGGTCTCCATCATGTCCTCCTCTCCCCTCTCTCCTCCTGTAACATATATAAAGGTCTCCATCATGTCCTCCTCTCCCTTCTCTCCTCCTCTAACATATATAAAGGTTTCCATCATGTCCTCCTCTCCCTTCTCTCCTCCTCTAACATATATAAAGGTTTCCATCATGTCCCCCTCTCCCTTCTCTCCTCCTGTAACATATATAAATGTTTCCATCATGTCCTCCTCTCTCTTCTCTCCTCCTGTAACATATATAAAGGTTTCCATCATGTCCTCCTCTCCCTTCTCTCTTCCTGTAACATATATAAAGGTTCCTATCATGTCCCGCCTCTCTCTTCTCTGCTCCTGTAACCTATATAATATAGTAACCTAGAGTTAGAGTGTTCCTCTGTGATGTTTGTTTTTTTCCTGGTGTATTGCAGTTGTGTCTTCGTAAGTGTATGTCACTGAAACAAGACATTGGGGTCACGAGGAGAAACAGGTAATAAATCTATTGAAAACGGTTAATTGTACCGTGTCCTGTGTATGGCTAGGCCAACTATGCCTTGCGTATTCAAGGAGCAGATGGTAGAGCCACCCATGACCTTATAAGATTTTACCCCGTCGTCTTTCCTGACTCAAAGAACTCACCCTGTCCGCTACAAAGAGCCGACATGGTGTCACAATCAGGATGACCCCTCTATGCCTTCCATGTTAAAAAGGACTTTCTTTGCTCTCATCTTTGGATTACACTAGCAACCTCATTTGAGACAAAATGTATGTGAAGAAAACCCCTTACAAAACGAGAGAGGACTATGTAGTGCTTTATGAAGAGGTATCACTGTTAAACATTCATGTAATGTCAGAAGAAATTGACTCTCAAAATGGCGCCCAGCCCAACTATTCCTCTCTGCCAAAAAAGCCCGCCAAAGATTCCCGCCTGAAAAAGCCTGCCAGTGGTAAGGAAAAAGTAGGAGGGAGGAAAACCCCATTGCGGAACAGGGAGAGGGTGGTGACCTGAGCTACCAGGGGGGGAAGATAGTCTATAGCACGCTCTAGAGGTCTGAGAAAGTGTACTGAGGAACAGAGGAAGAACTAGTGGTGTTGAGCAGCGATGACTCCAAAGAAAAAGCTACTATAGAGCCTACGCTATCAACCTTATTGATTCCTACAACGTACATGAGGCTGCGCCGACTGGCGCTCAAGCGCTCCCTGTGTCATCAACTAACTTTAAGTAAAGGAATGAAGGGGCCTGCCAGTGAGGAACTTGGAGCTACTAGTACCCTGGCAGAGATCAAGGGGGATTCAGTTATGGCGGGTGTTCTTGCCTCTGCGGACATTTTGGAAGACGTGTCCAATACAGGGACAGTGAGACATATGTTTCTTCTTCATGGACGGTGCATTCCTACTGTCCACCCTGAGTCAAATTTCTTTAAGTAGGGGGGAACTGTAGTGGCCCAAAGTGTTTCTCTGTGATGTTTGTCTTTTTCCTGGTGTATTGTAGTTGTGTCTTCATAAGTGTATGTCTGTGTCTTTTGTCATTTCAGCTTATGTTTATGGTGTGTTCTGTCTCCCTATCCTGCTGAGTGTGTGTGACCTGTGGGTGGTGAATCAGGATCTTTGGGGGAGGAGCTGGAAGTGAGTGGTAGTCGGAGAGGGAGAGAAAGGAGGTGGGATGCAGGAGAGCAGCAGTGAGGATTGCTCAAGTCAGAGAGTGGAGATGTGATCGAAAAAGGAGGTTGTGTGAGGAGGAGACTGGAGATCTGAAGCTTACCTGCACTGAGTCCTGGGCTTACTTCTGCAGCTATGGGATGTCTTACCTCAGGAAAATGTGAGGAGCAGATCCTGTTTCCTTGGAGTTGATGGTGACAAGTGCATGGTCCCTCTATTCATCTACCACAGTATTAAGCACAAATGAGCACAGAGTACCCAGATGTTTGAGCTTGACTGTAACAGAGAAATGTAAGTGCATGTGGTATGTGCCCAACAAGTAACGGAAGCACCCCCAGTAGTTGTCCTTCGGATAACTGAGACTGCGTGTGGATGTTCAGAGGTTGAAAATGGGAAGAGTGAATTCTGGATACAAACTTGTTGAGGGAAGAATAAGGAACAAAAGTGTTTGCATTGTTATGCCTAAGACTGTTTAATGCAGTGTATTAGAAAAATCTAATCTAACTGCACAAGTAAAAGAAAACTGTGTGCCTCTGGTTTAAAACTATTTCCTTGACTGTTGACTTGGTTCACTGAAAAGGGGTACTGGCGTCACGAGGACAAACAAGTAATAAAGCTTTTCAAATGCGGATACTTTTATCGGGTGCTGCGTGCAGCTGGGCCGACGAAGCTTTGGGTCTTTAAGGAGAAGATGGTAGTGCCACTCGTGACCTTATAAGATTTTATCCTGTCGTCTTCCCTGACCAAAGAACTGACCCTGTTTGCTACAATAAAGGTTGCCATCATGTCCTCCTCTCCCTCCTCTTATCATGTAACATATATAAAGGTTTCCGTCATGTTCTCCTCTTCTTTCTCTCCTCCTGTAACATACAATATATAAAGGTTTCCATCATGTCCCCCTCTCCCTGCTCTCCTCCTGTAACATATATAAAGGTTTCCATCATGTTCCCCTCTTCCTTCTCTCTTCCTGTAACATATATAAAGGTTTCCATCTTGTCCTCCTCCCCCTTCTCTCCTCCTGTAACACATATAAAGGTTTCCATCATGTCTCCCCTCTCCCTCCTCTTCTCATGTAACATAAATAAATGTTTCCATCATGTCCTCCCTCTCCTGTCTCTCCTCCTGTAACATATATAAAGGTTTCCATCATGTCCCCCCTCTCCATTCTCTCCTTCTGTAAAATATATAAATGTTTCCATCATGTCCTCCTCTCCATTCTCTCCTTATGTAACATATATAAAGGTTTCCATCATGTCCTCCTCTCCTTTCTCTCCTCCTGTAACATACAGTATATAAAGGTTTCCATCATATTCTCCTCTCTCATTTTTCTTCCAGCGAATACAAATTAAGTTTTTACATTTTTCCTTATAAGTTTTCTTCTTTAGACCTTCCACCATTTTTGAGTTCTTCTATTTTATCAATGTCTTCTGTAATGAGGTCTCCAGAACTGAACACAGTATTCCAGATATAGTCTCACCAAAACTCTGTACAGCAGGATCACAATCTCCCTCTTTCCACTTCTTAAACCTCTTGCTATACAGCCGAGCATCCTACCTATTTCCTTTGTTGCCGGAGAACACTGTGGACTCATTCAGAATTCCTGGATAACGCAGAGCAGCTAATTCGATACTCATTACGAGGATTTCTTTTCCCCAAGTGCATTATTTTACATTTGAACATTTTACCCTGCAGTTTCCATTCTCTTGACCATTTATCCAGTAAGGCTAAATCTTTCTCCATGTTCAAGACACCACCAGGAATATCAACCCTATTGTACACTTTTGTGTCTTCGGCAAACTGACAACCTTACCTATTACACGTTCTCCTGTGTCACTTACAAACAAATCTGTAAGACTTCATGTCTCATGGATGGCTGCACTTACAGGAAAATAGGAAATATGAGCCTGCACAGAACCAAATCGCCAAAGTACTCTTGGTTTATCAACTGTTTTTGTGTGACAGGCTTCCTTCACGGTGACAGTGCTGCCCAGGTTGCACGTATGGTACATTCATCCCTGCTCCAACTTCTATGGCTGCGTAGGTGAGACACAAAAATGACAAATAGGTAAGAAGAACAGACATGGACGTGACGGAGTGTTTCACCCTCCAGTATTACAGTAAGTGTTAGGATTAGCACTTGGAACAGACATAAATATACATTAGATCAAATGCTCTACAGACGAACTGGCATCATGAAAGCAAACAAAAGACTCGTAGAAGCGCACTTGGCAGCGAATGATTCACTTTCTACAACATCTGTCTACTGACTTTAATTTGTTAAAGAAAACACATTCAGCAAAGTCGCGCTCTATGAAATATTTAGAAGGACGGAGAGCGGTATAAATGACTATTGATCACTTTCTTGAAATTCTTTTAGAACTCAAAGGTTTTTCCCTCGCTGCATGTTCATAAAGAAGATAACATCACATCAGTATGGATGGGACTCAAAACCAGGGGGCGTCAACAGTTATCAATGGGATATGCAATATTTATAAAGTAAGTGACCCTATTAATAGATAATGCTGTAGATGATGGAGCGATGTGTGATCTCGGATTTTGCTTAGAACGTCCTTAGAATCTTAAAGTAGATCTGCAATATAAAGGAAGGACTTGTGTAGTAACTGAACGGCTTCTACCTTGATCACCTGTCCATCAGCAAATCTGCTACACTGTTACATAGGCAGCAAGTACAGCTGCTACAGTTGCAAGAAAAAGTGAGTGAACCCCTTGGAATTACCTCAGATTCTGCACAATCTAACTAATAACACAGAAAAGGTGTACCGCTTATGTCTTATTGAGCACATTGAGTAAACTTAAGCAGTGCAGGGAGAAAAAGTAAGAGAATCATTGAACTTAATAACCTGTAGATCCTCCTTTAGCAGCAATCACCTCCACTTAAAGGGATTTTCCAGGGACAATACTATTGACCTTAGGATAGGTCATCAATAGTTGATCAGCTGAGGTCTGTTGCTCGGGACCCCAACCGATCAGCTGAGTGGGCGCATGCTGTCAGTGCTGCAAATACACAAAGGTCGGAGTGGAAGCCTCTGTTCCGACCTCTGTGTAGTGGCCGGTGCTTGTAACTGCAGGCACGGCTCCCTTTGATTTCAATGAGAGACGTTCCTGCATTACAAGTGCCAGCCACTGCACAGATACTTGACAAAGACCCGGAAGGGTTGAAACGTTGTCTCTTATCTGCATGGAGTCAATAAAGAATTGGTGATTTTATGCTTCACCATGTATGCTGCCACTTCTTGCATGGATATACAGACACTGCACAGAGGTCGGTGCAGAGACTTCTGCTGCTTTTGCTCCGACCTCTGTTTATTTGCCTGCTCAGCTGATTGGTCGGGATCCCGAATGACAGACCCCAACCGATCAACTATTGATGACCTATCCTGAGGAAAGGTCTTCAGTAGTATTCTCCCTGGAAAACCACTTAAAGGGGTTGTCCCGCGCCGAAACAGCTTTTTTTTTTTTTCAATAGGCCCCCCGTTCGGCGCGAGACAAACACAAGGGATGGGTTAAAAAAAAAAAAAGTTTAGTACTTACCCGAATCCCCGCTCTGCGGCGACTTCTTACTTACCTTACCAAGATGGCCGCCGGGATCTTCACCCACGATGCACCGCGGGTCTTCTCCCATGGTGCACCGTGGGTCTGTGCGGTCCATTGCCGATTCCAGCCTCCTGATTGGCTGAATCGGCACACGTGATAGGGCGGAGCTACATGATAACGCGTAGAAGGGGGCGGAGCCAGAACGCCGCTCGTGCCGAGACCCAAGAGAAGGGAGAAGACCCTTCTGCGCAAGCGCGTCTAATCGGGAGATTAGATGCTGAAATTAGACGGCACCATGGAGACGGGGACGCCAGCAACGGAGCAGGTAAGTGAATAACTTCTGTATGGCTCATATTTAATGCACGATGTATATTACAAAGTGCATTAATATGGCCATATAGAAGTGCTTACCCCCACTTGCTTTCTCGGGACAACTCCTTTAAACTTTTCCTGTAGCTGAAAATAACAGGTGCACTGCATTAAGGAGGACTTTTGGACCATTTCTCTCCACAAATGACTTTTTGTTTATCAATATTTCTGGTATGCCTTAGATGCCTAGGGTTAAAAACGGTGTAATTACCAGCCTAAACTAATTGTAACAAACAATGTGTGATAAACAGCCAACTCTAACTATACCTTTTATTTTTTCACACTTTAATTGGAGTCCAATGCCTGAAAATCCATGTATGTGTGCTTTGTATGCAGCATGCTTAATAGTTTGAAACTATGTACTGGGAGGCTGAACTAGTTTAGGCTCTCTGCCTCTAAATCTGTGCCTTCCTGCCTTCATTGACATCCCGCATGCCAGGTACATCAACACAAACCACCTGCAATGACTTATGTACAGATGAAGATGAGGTCACTACAACTAGCTATACTGTGTGTGTGCTGTGGCTTGTCATGACATACCTGACCTTCAGGAGGTCAATGGAGTGAGAAGAGACCAGTCAGCATGACTTCTCCAGAGAGTGGCTACACCCCTGTGACTCTATACAGGCATGAGAATACATGTTGTGGCGCCAACAGCACTGTAAATTCCAGGATCCCGGAAGGGCCAGGGTGACACCAGCATGTCACCTCTGTATCATGTGACATGCTGGGTGGCGCATGTGCTCTGTCATGTAGCACCGGACACCGTGGAAGTAACATCTCCCTCTAGTGTGAGGTCTGATAGGCTAGCTGAGGTGTCTTTCATGCCAGTCAACCTATTAGTTGTTACTGCAGTTGTATATAAACCAACCCCTTAGTTCTAAGGGGTTGGTTCCATTTATACTGTTTGTGTCCTGGTCATACTGTGCCAGAGTTTAGTCTAGTCCTCTGTCATTCTAGTGATTCAGTTAGAGGGTATTAACCAGTTTAGTAACAGTGTTTCAGATAGGTTCTTAGGTTTAGTAATTCTCATACTGGTAGCCAGTTAGTCTTGGACTAGTTCTGGTCTCTCTTCCTTAGTGGGGTTGCCCTTTTCAAGGTGGGTGCTCAACTTGAGGGAATGATCCAGTTTGGATGATTCTGGCAAACAGACTACTCTGTATCCAGTCATACTCTAATCTCGTATTTTATATCAGTTCATATTCCTTCTTTATTCTTGACTTCCAGTTGAATCCTATCTATTACTTTATAACTTGTCACCTCCGGTTGTGCAAACTATTATACCAGACATGACAATGCAGTCTTCAAAGTTGTTTTCCTTCTGCATGATGCTGAACCTGATAAAAGTGTAGCTGATATTATCATGAATCACCCCTCCTCTTGTGAAAATGTATATACGTATGTCCATTTAGTTGCAAACTGTCATCTTAACCGGTATAGTTAGTATAAGAGAAGTATTATAGCTGAATTAGAGACGGTAACAGGAAGGTAGGAACCTATATAAATTAATGCTCCGTTCACAACAGTAATTATACAGCAAGTTGTGTGTCTGCACAGTAATATCATGGCATCACCACTTGTTCCTCTTGCTGACATATAAAAGTCCACAGCCAGAGCAAATTATGAAGTTCAGCATCCAAGATGTTGAGCAAGGAAAGACTGTGAGGGCTGAGAGATGTGATGGAGCAACGCAGTGTTATGAGGGAAAGACATGAAGAGTGCGCCCATAGTAGCCCATACTATCCCATACATCACTGTATCAAGCCTAAGGCTGAGGAACTCCCAAAAGGACATCTTGCACTATGTGCACACAAGAAGTAATCGGCAAATAAAGACATCTAATCTCAAGTCAAGTAAGGAGAGTGAATACACAGTACTCGCCAGACTCCTGTGCCGATTTTTCCCTCAGAGATATATATATATATATATATATATATATATATATATATATATATATATATATATATATATATATATAGTGCTTCAGGACATTAATTTGTAAGTTCCCCTCATTCCCTTATACTATTGACTTTGTAGAATCCCAACCCAACCAACTCCAACAGAGACCATTACTTGTTTGCTTAAAAATCTGATTGCTTGGATCCATCTTCTATAAGCATTTAAGTGGAAAATCGCTTTGAGACCAATTTCCTATTTCCTTTAAACTGACAGAGCTTGAGTGCAACTACTCTCACCACTACGGAGCGTAGTTGCGCATAAACCAGGGTTTTTTTTCTTTTCTCTGAGTCTTCCAACTTCGCAATAGTGCGAGCAAGTTTGGGGAAAAAAAGCGGGAAGATAGGTCTGGTAGTATTAACTACGTGCGAGAGTTAGAGCAAGCTCTACTTGCCTGTACTATTAATGGACAAGAATACCGCTAGTGAAAATGAAACCATTGAAATCAATGGTCTTGTTTAGACCCGTTATTATCTTGGCCACATAACGGGATTAAGGCCTAAGGTTACTTTATGAGCTATGCATGTGACACTCCACGACTGTTACTGTTCTCAGTAAGAAAAAGAAAATAATCTTTTAGATATGATTTAGAGTTGAGTGAACGTACTCTGCCGAGCTTGATACTCATTCGAGTATTAGCGTACTCGATGGTGCTCGTTACTCAAACGAGCATCAAATCGTGTTCGACCCCGCCCCAGCTTTTGGCTCCTCCCTGCTGTGACGTGCCTGTTTTGGCCCCTTCCCACCGCGACGCAGCGCGCGTCAATGGCAAATTTTTTGTCTGGCAGGAAGGAGAGAGAGATAGAGAGACCGAGAGAGAAGGAGGGAAAGTGGGAGGGAAGGAGGGAGGGAGAGAAGGAGAGAGAGAATGGGGTTCGTTACTCGAGTAGAGCTCTCGAATTTTACGAAAAGCTCGACTCGAATAAGCATTTGGGTGCTCGCTCATCTCTAGATATGATGTCTTTAATGGCTAACAAAAAGAAATGATGTTGCAGCTAGCTTTCAAGACTACTTAGGGTTCTTCATCAGGCTTATTGTAGGATTTGTCTGAAGAAGCATACATACACACTAAGGATAGAGATAGTGTGATAAATTTGTATTAAAGGGGGTGTACCAGATTTACAAGTTATGTGGCTAGGAGATAATTTGCTGATCAGTCAGGGTCTCACTGTTGAGATCCCCACCACTTCTGAGAATGGGGTCATGTGTCCCCCTGTTCTCATCCCTGTGGGATGTTTCTCCCACCCAGTGACATCACTATGAATGGAGCGTTCGCTAAGTGCTCCCTTCTTTTCAGTGGGGCTGATGGAAATACTTGAGCATCTGGCACTTGACTATCTCCGCAGTCTCACTGATATTGAATGCAGCGCCAGCACGCTTGCATGACCAGCACTCCATGCAGTCTACACCTCTCTATGTGTGTGGAGGTCAGTAATCCTGCAGTGAGGAAGATGTGGGACACAGGATGCCACCACTGAGCAGCAAGTTATCTCATATACTTTGGATAGGGGATAACCTGTAATTCTGGTACAATCCCTTTAAAAGCAATAAGAGAACAGAATGAGGGGAAGAGTTTAGATTAGTCTACAGACAAGGATGTGGGAGTTTTATGGTCTCCACATTGATGTTAGTTCAGAGACTTGGTGCCCCCACTCTCCCAGGTCTCTCAGATGTTATAGCCTCCATAAAACCTTGACAGATATTCAGACGTTTGTTTAGAGTATCGAAGATGGTCATAAATTTATATTCTCACTAGAATTTCAAGTTGCCTTTCAATATAATAACTCATGTATTCCATTTTGTGTGTTTAGCTACAAAAGTGCTCGGCCCAGGTAACTTGGTCTTTCTTTCTTTAGTTGTATGATGATGAGATCTCATCCTCAATTTCAGTCTTTGCCCTGTTTCTCCAACATAAAGCCACCCAACAGGACATTTACCGCACAGGATCAGATACACAACATCGGATATAGAGCATATGAATGTACCGGGATCTTATAGTCCTGCTGTATGTTGGGGATTTGTATCATATCCGCGGTCTGTACATGTGAACAGGTCTTACAGCTCCATAATTACAGGGATAAGTTCCTTTTTGTGTGTCAGAGGGCAATGCAGTCCTCATGATAAAGTTCCTCAAATCTGGGGGTTGTCTGCAAGGCTTCATGTCCACGGGGAAAATCAGGCCTGCCACGGATTCTTCATGCAGTATCCAGCAGCGGGTCCCTCCTTTCCTGCGGACATGAGGCCTAAAAAGAATTACTTACCTGTCCGGACTCTGTGGATCCGCCCTCCGTCACGGCCGGATCTTCTTTCTTCGGCCCGGCGGATGTGCTCGGGCTCGACATGCTATCGGTCATGTAAATGCGGGTCTCGCAAAGCAAGGGAGGGTTTGGGAATATGATTTTCAGGCTTGTGTAGAGTATGATGGAGTGTCCTTGTAGTTTTTTCGTAGTCCTTCTGGCTGTGGATTGTCGATCACCACTAGAAGTACATCTTTCTTCTTTAGCTTTGTATTGGAGTTGACTTTTGGTTATTCTGCTGGCTCTGGTGATTTGACCTAAGTAGTCTCGAAAGCATCACTTTTTATTGTTAGCCATTAAAATGTTTTAGATCTACAAGATTACTTGGTTTCTCTTACTGAGAACAATCACATTTTGTTCTACTGGCTAAAGATACTTGTGCACGTACGACTGGGGGGCTCATAACTGTCCGACAGCCGTACTAGCGACTATCACTCCTATGCTTTACACAGCAGTCATAGCAGTTCAAGTGAATAGAGGCAGAGTGGGCTGAGGATCGTTCTGCCTCCATTAACAGTAAATGGACAGTTGTTCATAGATTAGGCGGATCCTGTTTACATTGTGCAAGAAGCCACTCAGCAGTCATTCTGTTTCAGTGAGCTAACTAAAATGAGTGAGTAAGGGTTTTCTAGATTCACTAAAAAAGTGGGTAAATATATAAAAATAAATTATAACTTTTATGTAAATACTAGAGATGAGCGAACGTGCTCGGCCACGCCCCTTTTTCGCCCAAATACCGCGATTTTCGAGTACTTCCGTACTCGGGCGAAAAAATTCGGGGGTCGCCGTGGCGGCGCGGGGGGTTGCAGCGGGGAGTGGGGGGGAGAGGGAGAGAGAGAGGGCTCCCCCCTGTTCCCCGCTGCTACCCCCCACGCCGCCACGCCTCCCCCCGACCCCCGGCGCACCCGAGTACTTTTCACCCGAGTAGTGAAGTACTCGAAAATCGCGGTGCTCGATTGCGAAATCGCCCTTACCGAGTACGTTCGCTCATCTCTAGTAAATACTTCAAAAGAACCCGTGCCCTAGGCACAATACCTCTATGGGCATTCAATAAATAATGTTTTTATTCTGCGAATGGTTTTCAGAGCGTTAGGGGTAGTGCTATCTCTACCTTCAGAAACAAATACACACCTACCTCCTATAACGATCATATAATAAAGTGTTCATTATACACCAAATACTCCACCTTCTTTTCTCTAAACATAGACCCCTGATGAGACTTGGTGCAGTTGTAACTTGTTGGGTCCATTCTCAGGGTATATTTCCAGTGTGATATCTACCCAAAGTCACACTACAGTGCCCGTTTTCTCCACCTGGATAGAGTACCCTCTCCCACCTTTGATTTTTGCTGATGTGATACAGGTTGGAAGTAGAGATGAGCGAGCATACTCGCTAAGGGCAATTACTCGAGCGAGCATTGCCCTTAGCGAGTACCTGCCCGCTCGAGACAAAAGGCTCGGCTGCCGGCGGCGGGCGGGGAGCTGCGGGGGGGAGCGGGGAGGAACGGAGGGGAGATCTCTCCTCCCTCTCTCCCCCCTGCTCACTCCTGCAACTCACCCGTGCCGGCAGCCGAACCTTTTCTTCCGAGTGGGGAGATACTCGCTAAGGACAATACTCGCTGAGATAATACTACTGTGAATTTGCAACCTTCAGTACCGAGAGTACTGGTAGTTAAAAGTAGTCAGCTTAATTGTTAAAAGAACATAAGATAGCCATATACGTAGTTTCCATTTATCTGTGTTATTGTTGTATTGTATTAAGATATAACTCAATTCAGTATTGGAAAGTTGGTAATTGTAAAAGCCACTAATTCTCATCAACGTTTCTTCCGGTAAAAGCACTGTTTTAGTTAAAAATAAAATTAGAAGTTTTTAACATCAACATCTCTTTGTGTCTTATTTCTTGACCCTCTAGTACATAGCAGGAGATAATAATGGGTTGTTACAGCAGGTGAACAGCAGGTTGGTGATTAATTAGGAGGTCCTTTAGAGTGTGGGAGGAAACCCACATAAACATGGGCAGAATATGCAAACTCCATGCAGATGTTGCTCTTAAAAAACAAGACCCCTGTGTTGCAAGGCGATTGGCACCCCATGCTGCCTCCTTGTGTCAATCATTGAAACCTTTGTTTTATGTGAACACAATTTATTATTAATTCAAAATCCAGAACAACACATTCCTTTCAAGTCACTTCCTCAGGTATTCTGCCAGAACTAAGTTTGTAGGTGTCAATAACAAGGTCGTGTAAATCAACCTCATCCTTCTCTGTAGATCTCAGACTGTACAAATAATTAGCACGTCCTTATCATGAACAAAGAGGTTAATTAGCACCATCAAAGAATTACAGAAAGTGTTATTTCAGGTATCAAATCGCGTAGGCGTCTTAGCTGTAAATTACAGAAACGTAATGAGAGAATTAACGGACAAAAGAAATCTTATTTACTTTTTTAGTCTTATGGGTTTTATTAAGGCATCTCCACCCAGACAATGTAACTTCTATGTCTTCAAGAACATTCTGCTTCTCTTCTGCACATTACTTCACTTTTTAAGGTACCCTTACATGGAACAATATATATGCGCCCGACAGTCATCCCAGTGACTATTGCTCCTTTGCTTTCACGCAGAAGAGATAGTGTGTCAGAGAATGGAGGCGAGGTGGCAAGTTACTGCCTCCATTCACTGCAAACAGGCAGTCGCTCAATGGTGGAGCAACTCCTGTTTACATCGAGTGAGAAGCTACTTAGTATTCATTCCATTCGAATTACTTCTTTCTCATTGCCCTGTCGGCCAACAGTTACTCATAATCGCTGTAGATGGGCAGTACCCCGAATGGCCTGTAGGGGGCTGTAGACAGGCATTCTGTTACCTGAAACAAGAGAAAACACACTCGGGGGGAAGTTGGCTTGCAGCAGAGTGAGAGGCTGTAGCAGCAGCCATCAGGCAATTGGAGCCTCAGGCCCTTGTGGACCACTCTGGGCCCGTCACATGGTCTGACAGAGGAGGACGCCCTGGGTGGGGGATAGTGACGGAGACCGTGTGGGTTGTGAACCCTGAGATCGTGTAACTGTTTGCTGGTGGAAGCCAGAATTGCAAGTGACTCGAGTCTCCTGAGCCTTTCTGCACATGGTGCCAACCTTCCTGAATGAAAAGATGGCAATCCTATAGGTGAGTAACCCCCAAGTTGCCACAATTAGTGGAGGATGGGCTGGCAAAGAATGGCGCACAAAGCTGCAGGCTGCAATTAAAGAGGGTCAACGCCGTGGGTCTACAAAGGATTGCAGAGTGCTGGGTGCATTTTAAGGGCCAGGAGGCTGAAAGTGCAGTTGCCGTGGGGCAACGAAGATTAGCAAGTTGCGTTTTAAGAGCCAGGAGGCCAAAAATGCGGTTGCCGTGGGGCAACGAAGGTCAGGCAGAAGACGACTGCAAAACCAAGTGAGTTGACTTGTTTTTTTGTCTGGATTGGATTGCGCAGCAGAGAAGGCAGTTATCGAGGGAGACCACCTAAAAGAGCCCTGCTGGGGGTGTTTACAAGGGTGTCCAGAGGCAAAGTGGCCAGTAAAACCCCACTGAAGTGTGATGGAGTCTGTAGTAGGCCAAAGTTTATATATCTGGCCCCTCCATAATTGTCATACATGTCATGTCTTCAGTGTGAATGCACTGTGCAAATTGCCCTGTCTCTAGTTATGTGCATTGCAAAGCTGCAGCATGTAAGAAGTTATTGTCTGTGAATGTCTGGGATATGTCTGGGAAATGTAATAAGTTTGTCTTGTCATGTGACGTTGGATGTTATATATGTGTTTGCAAGGTGTGCAAGAGTTGTCAGTCTGTTCTTCTGGGTTCCTTGAGAGAGAGTGCCAGCCACATGGGGGTATCTCAAACCCTCATGTGGTGAAGAATGGAGGCTGAGGAGAGGTATCCTGATGTTCCTATCCTTGGACCCCTACCTTGAATGAGAGTAGAAGAAAGGAGCCCGCTGTGCAATGTTCTGTCTTCTGAGTGAGTGTCAGCAGAGTGTTCTTTCCACTTCTGGCGTATGTGTCTGACCAGGAGCGGAGTCATACAGATAACCCAACCTGTAGGCCCAATGTCATCCTGTGTCTTGGAGTGTGTGTCCAGAAGCAGAGTCATACAGATAACTAGGAGTGTAGGCCCGGTTTTATCCTGTGTTCTCCTCCCTGACCTTGCTGAAATTGTTTCCTCGTGCACTGGTGTGTGAAGTCTGTTTGCTTTAAAGAAGTAAAGTTGCAGTTACTGCCCGTTCCCAGTGATTGAGGTATTCAAATAGAACCGTGTGTAGACTCTATTATTTTTCTCACCGGACAACCAATGGTGTGAAGGAATGGTGGCGTCACGAGTGACAACTTCTCAAGTCCACTATACCACTATACAGGTAACTGCTGTCCCAGCATAGGGCTGACAGTGCTGGAGAGGAGTTTGGTAACAAGTGCCATCTCTACCCCACCATCTCCTTAGCATGTGCCTCATGTCTTGGTTGCTGCAGGACACCACAGAGTCCTTAAAGGCAATGGAGCTTAAAGGGACTGATACATGCAATTGTGAAAACGGTTATGTTACCAATGTAATGAAAATGTTGCATGATAGGATGTTTTCCTTGCAGGATGACACAAAAGTCTGACGTAAGGAGGATTGTGGAATGGTTTCTGTCTATGATATGCCTCGAAGTTGTAGATATGTTCCCTAGTCTACACAGGTGAAGTCAGAGTCTGAACAGGCTGTTACAGGAAGCTCATGTGGAAGTTAGCTCAAATATGCCTCTAGTGGTAGAGAGGAGAAATAGTGAAGATAATGCATGTAGTACTACAAGGGAGGGAATCCTAGAGAGAGGAAATAATAATTAGAAAAAGGTTTTTATTGTGCAAAAAAGGAAAAAACCTAAAAAAAAAATATAATTTTGGCATTGTTGTAATCATAACCCACATACAAAATCCATCATCTCGCTGACAGCTCTCAGCTGTCATTCAATAGCTGAGAGCTGCCTCTGATTGGTCCCCGCACTCAGCCAATCAGAGGCAGCACTCACTCACCCATTCATGAATGGGTGAGTGAGAGCTGCCTCTAACTGGCTGAGGGCTGTGACCAATCAGAGGCAGCCCATTCAGCAGGCGGGGATTTTAAATCCCTGCCTGCTGAATACTACAGAGAGCAGTTCAGTACCGGCTGAATTGCGTGCTCCATTGACTTCAATGGGAGAACATTGTTCTTCTCTGCCACAGTTGTGGCACAGCTGTGGCAGAGGAGAACAATCCTTAGTATATATTCTCAATGGGGTCGGCGATGCTGCCGCCGGCCCCATTGAGCGAATATACAAGCACCGATTTGCGCAGAACGCAGTTACATGCGCTATGCGAATCGGTGGGTCATATAATTATCGGCACATCTGCATCAAAAACGGACATGTGACCGATCCCATTGCTATGCATTGGGTCTATCAATCTGCAGATCGCAAGCGCGTCTGCAATTCGGACCCAAAAATGCCCGTGTGACCGAGGCCTAAGGGGTTAAAGTCTGTGGGTGTTGTATTCTGTCTCTGCAGTGATACAAACCCTTTTAAGGGTTCCATCCGCAGCCTGGGAGGAGGCAGCTACCTCTGTGTGTCATTTTGGAGAAATCTGTGCACTTAAACCATTTCCTCATGCTCTTCAGAGACTTGGAAGACCCCACACGCTATTTGAAGACTTCAGTAAATGAAGCTTAGAGACTGATGAATTTAAGGCCATTCACATTAACCGCACATCCCACTGTATAATACCAGCAATCTGCTTCCAACTATATCGCTGGCAGAAAACAAATGATTATGTTTCGGAGACAAGATCATTTACTTGCTAAATATATTTAAGGCAAATACAGGAATTTCTAAACATTATGGTTTGTATAATTAACATCAATTTGCAGCCATTAAAACAAACACATCATTCTCATATAGTTTAAGATTTGAACATTTTTGCCAGACGCCACATGGGAACGATTTACTCGGATATATATATACATGATTGTGAATAAAGTACTTTACTTAGCGAGGTTCTGGAAGGGCGATATTATCACTTTCTCCACTAGATGGCAGTTGACCATAACGAAAATCTGACTTTTTTTTCTCGTATTTGTAAGAATTGGTGACAAAAATGTAAACGATCTATACATGGATATAAGGGGTGATCTTATATTTCATGTTGTTTAACCCCCCCCCCCCCACCCACCCCCCAACAGTGACATTAAAATGGAAAACACCCTCCCAAAAATGTTCCTTTTTTATTGTAGATTTTGAATTTATGTCTGATATAAATATGTTTGGCGCAGAACTCAAGTGCATTTTTAACCCCTTAGTGACATATCTAATTTTAGCCTTAAGAACCAGCAAATCATTTCCCCTTTTGTGTTCCAGAGGTCACAACATTTTAATTTTTTTCCTCAATGTAGATGTATGAGAGCTTGTATTGGGTGGGAGGAGTTCTAGTGTTTACAGGAACAATTTCCGGTACATATGTATTATTAACCTGATGAGGACTAAGCTCTCTAAATTCAGGGCACTTGGTCCTGTGCTTTAATCTTGATCAATGCAAAAAATACGGCTCTTGCAATATAGCATGAGAAGGTCGGATCCCTGGCTGTTAGCCACAGCTGAGGACCTGGAGGAGAAGGCCAACGTGTTTTTTAACTGCTTCTGTCTTCTCTCTTGCAGGCCCAATAATACTCAATGGGTGCTTTGTAGTGAAAAGTAGAAGTGCCGCTTCCGCTATTTGACTCAGTGATCATATGACCGCTAGGTGGCTTCTGTTACAGCAGAGCTGCAGGGTCCTAGCAGACCCAGATTAGCTCTGTTAGTGACTACTGTCGGCACAGGAGGATGTTTTCCCTTGTAAATGGAACTCCTATGAATGCGCCAGGAGCAGCGCGCCGAGACAGAGGCACGAGCGGGGGACTGAAGGGGACATTGGAGCAGCACAGCAGCCCAGGAGCCGATACCGGCACCGAAGCAGGTGCGGGGGCAGTAAGGTGAGCGGAGCAGAGAAGTAGCCGGCGCCAAGAGGCACCAGGAGTCCAGCGCCTGCAGCAGCGGAGGGGACCGGAAAGGAGCAGCAGAGCAGCTGAGACAGGAGGTGAGAGTGAGCGGCCGCCGGGAGAGCGGGTGACGTCACCAGGAGGAGCGGAGGAGCCACAGGAGCCGATAAGTATCTTCTGTGTGTGTTTGTGATCTAAGTGTGTGTCTTATGTGTATCTGGTGTGCCCTAGTTGTGTCTTCTGTGTGTGTGTGTGTCTGTGGGTCTAAGTGTTTGTGAGGGGGGGAAAAAAAATAATTTTTGAGCGGTTCAGCAGAGGCAGCAGCGTGTGAGCGGTTGCAGCAGCGTGTGAGCGGTTGAGCGGTTGCAGCAGCGTGTGAGCGGTTGCAGCAGCGTGTGAGCGGTTGCAGCAGCGTGTGAGCGGTTGAGCAGTTGCAGCAGCATGTGAGCGGTTGAGCGGAGGCAGCAGCGCGTGAGCGGAGGCAGCAGTGTGTGAGTGGTTGCAGCAGCGTGTGAGCGGTTGAGCGGAGGCAGTAGCGTGTGAGCGGTTGCAGCAGCGTGTGAGCGTGTAAGCGGAGGCAGCAGCGTGTGAGCAGAGGCAGCAGCGGGTGAGCGGAGGCAGCAGCGTGTGAGCGGTTGAGCGGAGGCAGCAGCGTGTGAGCGGTTGCAGCAGCGTGTGAGCGGTTGTGCGGAGGCAGCAGCGTTTGAGCAGAGGCAGCAGCGTTTGAGCGGAGGCAGCAGCGTTTGAGTGGAGGCAGCAGCGTGTGAGCGGAGACAGCAGCGTGTGAGCGGTTGCAGCAGCGTGTGCGCGGTTGAGCGGAGGCGGCAGCGTGTGAGCGGAGTGTGAACAAGTCTATCTTCACTACTTCCACAAGTAAATTGTAAATCCCCATTAGGATAAGCTCCATGCCTGGCAATGCCATCCAGTGTGCTACTTGTGCAATGTATGCGGTCCTTGATCAGCCGATCGAGGGTGCATATTGTTGTGCAAGCTGCGTGCACGTCGCACATTTAGAAGCCCAAATTCTGGATCTAAATCAGCAACTGGCAACACTGAGAGCCATTGACATCATGGAAAGGAGTTTGGTGCTCACTGAGCAGGCACTCGCTGGGGTAGAGGCGGGGGCGGACGGTAGTACGGAAGAGCAGGGGGAGCAGGCAAGAAGCTGGGTGTCAGATAGAAGGAGGCGTAGAGGGAATAGATTCAGGGAGGCTGGTCCTGAACTGGCACAACCCAACATGTCTGCAACGTTGGCAGATGAGGGCGATGCCATTACAGAGCCAGCACCACTGCAGCACGACAGGCCCTCTGAACGCCAGGGGGATGACTGCTCCAGTGAGACGGGGACGGGGAGTGCAGGGCAGGCTAGACAGGTTCTAGTGGTGGGGGACTCAATTATTAGGGGGACAGAGAGGGCAATCTGCCATAAAGACCGGGATCGTCGAACAGTGTGTTGTCTTCATGGCGCTCGAGTTCGACACATCGCGGATCGGACTGGGAGGGGCTGGTGAGGATCCAGCGGTAATGGTGCACGTTGGCACCAATGAACAAGTTAGAGGTCAATGGAGGGCCCTCAAAAATGATTTCAGGGACCTAGGGTCCAAGCTCAGGGCGCAGACCTCCAGGGTAGTTTTCTCGGAAATACTACCTGTACCTAAAGCCACACTAGAAAGGCAGCAGGATCTTAGGGAGGTAAACAAGTGGCTCCGGAGTTGGTGTAAGAAGGAGGGATTTGGGTTCCTGGAGAACTGGGCTGACTTTGCTGTCGGCTACAGGCTCTACCGTAGGGACGGGCTGCATCTTAATGGGGAGGGTGCAGCTGTGCTGGGGGATAAGATGGCTAGAAGGCTGGAGGAGTGTTTAAACTAGGGACTGGGGGGAGGGCAAAAAGAGAAATAGTGGGGTAGCCAGTGTAACTAGCGACCCGTGTCCAAGCAAAGGGAATGGGGGACGAGCAGGGGGTGGGGTTAGTACAGTTAGAAGTGATAGATCAGCCATAAGTACGAATAGCAACAAAACAAATTTAAAAAACAAAAAAAACCGATACAAATTGTATGACCACGAATGCACGAAGTGGGATAGGTAAAGTGGGTGAGCTTGAAGCGAGAATGACTGATGAAAATTATGATATAGTCGGAATTACGGAAACATGGCTTGTTGATAAGTGCGATTGGGCGGTGAATTTGCAGGGGTACAATCTCTTCAGAAGGGACCGAAGGAACCAGAAAGGGGGAGGGGTATGTCTGTACGTCAATTCGAACTTGAAGCCGAGGCTACCGGAGGATATAGGGGTAGGAGAAGAACAGGTGGAATCTCTGTGGGTAGAAATACAGGGAGGAAAAAATAACAAAATCCTGATAGGGGTCTTCTATAGACCACTAAAAGCAACAGAAGAAACTGATAACATACTATTAAGGCAGATAGAAGAGGTGTCAAACCGCAACAAAGTAATTATCATGGGGGACTTTAATTATCCAGATATAACATGGGAAAACGAAACCTGCAAATCACACAGGGGTGATAAGTTCTTGAGAGTAATTAAAGACAATTACCTGAACCAACTGGTACAGGAACCAACAAGAGGGAGGGCCATTCTGGACCTAGTACTAACTAACAAACCGGAACGTATAAAGGGGGTGCAGGTTGAGGGGCACTTGGGGAACAGTGACCACAATATAATCAACTTCCAGCTGTCATTCAATAAGAAGCCTTATCAGGGAGTGACAAAGAAACTAAACTTTAGTAAAGCAAAATTTGATCAGCTCAGAATTACTATCGGTAACATTAATTGGGACAACATCCTCAAAAATGACGGTACAGAGGACAAATGGGAAAAGTTCAAAAGGATCCTAATCACCTCATGTGAGCAGTTCATTCCCTAAAAGAAACTCAACTAAAAGGAAACCAATGTGGCTCGACAAGACGGTAAGAGGGGCAATAAACGAAAAAAAGAAAGCGTTCAAACTACTAAAGCAACAAGGCAGCGAAGAAGCGCTAAAATCATACAGGGAAAAAAACTAAATATGCAAAGATAAGATCAAAACTGCCAAGGAGGAAGCAGAAAGACTGATCGCCAAAGAGAGCAAAAACAACCCGAAGCTATTTTTCAACTATATTAACAGCAAAAGGATTTGCAGGGAGAGCACTGGCGCTTTAAAAAATAATGCAGGAGAGATCATTGATGATGACGGAGGGAAAGCAAATCTACTGAACAGTTTCTTCTCAAGTGTATTCACAAACGAAAAGGAAATGCCACACGAGATGCAGGGGAATAAAATGAACCCATCACAAAATATCTCATACCTAACGCAGGAGGAGGTGCGGAAGCAACTAAAGAAGACTAAAATTGATAAATCGCGGGGCCCAGATGGATTACACCCAAGGATACTAAGGGAACTAAGTGACGAGATAGCTAGGCCGCTATATCTAATATTTCTAGACACTATCAAGACCGGTATAGTACCATTGGATTGGCGCATTGCCAACGTGGTTCCAATTTACAAAAAAGGGAGCAAAAGTGAGCCTGGTAACTACAGGCCAGTAAGTCTCACTTCAGTAACGGGAAAAATTTTCGAGGGGATTCTGAGAGACGCCATCGATGAGTACCTCAAGGAAAACAAGGGAATAACTCCTCACCAGCATGGATTCATGAAGGGTCGCTCATGTCAGACAAATCTGATCAGTTTATACGATGAAGTAAGCTCTAAGCTGGACCAGGGAGAATCTATTGATCCCGTATATCTGGACTTCTCTAAAGCCTTTGACACCGTGCCACATAATAGGCTAATATACAAAATGAGGCAGCTCGGACTGGGCGAAAACGTGTGTAAATGGGTAAAAAATTGGCTCGGAGATAGAAAGCAGAGGGTGGTAATAAATGGTTCGTACTCTGATTGGACCACAGTCGCTAGCGGGGTGCCACAGGGTTCAGTATTAGGCCCCACTCTGTTCAACATATTTATCAATGACCTGATAGAGGGGCTGCACAGCAAAATATCAATATTTGCAGATGACACAAAATTATACAATATAATCAATGCAACGGAGGACAACGTACGGCTTCAAACGAACCTAGATAAGCTGGGGGCTTGGGCAGAAAAATGGCAAATGAAGTTCAATGTTGAAAAATGTAAGACTATGCACATGGGCAGGAGAAACGGATGACACCAATATTCACTTAAAGGGGTTGTCTCGCGAAAGCAAGTGGGATTATACACTTCTGTATGGCCATATTAATGAACTTTGTAATATACATCGTGCATTAAATATGAGCCATACAGAAGTTATTCACTTACCCACTCCATTGCTGGCGTCCTCGTCTCCATGGCTCCGTCTAATTTCAGCGTCTAATCTCCCGATTAGACGCGCTTGCGCAGAAGGGTCTTCTCCCATCTGTTTGGTCCGGCACGAGCGGCATTCTGGCTCCGCCCCCTTCTACGCGTCATCGCGTAGCTCCGCCCCGTCACGTGTGCCGATTCCAGTCTCCTGATTGGCTGGAATCGGCACACGTGACGGGGCGAAGCTACGCGATGATGCGTAGAAGGGGGCGGAACCAGAACGCCGCTCGTGCCGGACCGAACAGATGGGAGAAGACCCTTCTGCGCAAGCGCGTCTAATCGGGAGCTTAGATGCTGAAATTAGACGGAGCCATGGAGACGGGGATGCCAGCGCAGGGAAGGTAAGTGAATAACTTCTGTATGGCTCATATTTAATGCACGATGTATATTACAAAGTGCATTAATATGGCCACACAGAAGTGCTTAACCCCACTTGCTTTCGCGAGACAACCCCTTTAATGGGGTACCACTAGGGAAAAGTGATATGGAAAAGGATCTGGGGGTACTAGTGGATTGTAGACTAAACTGGAGTAACCAATGCCAGTCAGCTGCTGCAAAGGCAAATAAAGTCTTGGGGTGCATTAAAAGAGGTATAGGGCCGAAGGACGAGAACATTATCCTCCCACTATATAAGGCACTTGTCAGGCCTCACATGGAATACTGCGTACAGTTGTGGTCACCGGTGCTCAGGAGAGATGTCACAGTGCTTGAGGGGATTCAAAGAAGGGCAACTAAACTAATACATGGAATGACGGGACTGGAATACCCAGAGAGGCTATCCAAATTGGGACTATTTACTCTAGAAAAAAGAAGGTTAAGAGGCGACCAAATAACCATGTATAAGTACATGAGGGGACAACACAAGGATCTCTCCCATGATCTGTTTATACCCAGGACCGCAACGGTAACAAGAGGGCATCCGCTACGATTAGAGGAAAGTAGGTTTCATCACCAACATAGAAGGGGATTCTTTACTGTAAGAGTAGTTAGACTGTGCAACTCTCTGCCTGAGGAGGTGGTGATGGCAAAATCCATAGAGGAGTTTAAAAGGGGACTTGATGTCTTTCTGGAGAGGAAGGACATTATAGGATACAAGTCTTAGGTTAAAGGGGTTGTCCCGAGGCAGCAAGTGGGTCTATACACTTCTGTATGGCCATATTAATGCACTTTGTAATGTACATTGTGCATTAATTATGAGCCATACAGAAGTTATAAAAAGTTTTATACTTACCTGCTCCGTTGCTGGCGTCCTCGTCTCCATGGTGCCGACTAATTTTCGCCCTCCGATGGCCAAATTAGCCGCGCTTGCGCAGTCCGGGTCTTCTTCTTTTCTGAATGGGGCTCCGTGTAGCTCCGTGTAGCTCCGCCCCGTCACGTGCCGATTCCAGCCAATCAGGAGGCTGGAATCGGCAATGGACCGCACAGAAGCCCTGCGGTCCATGGAGACAGAGGATCCCGGCGGCCATCTTCAGCAGGTGAGTATGAAGACGCCGGACCGCCGGGATGCAGGTAAGCGCTGTGCGGGTGGTTTTTTTAACCCCTGCATCGGGGTTGTCTCGCGCCGAACGGGGGGGGGGGTTTAAAAAAAAACAAAACCCGTTTCGGCGCGGGACAACCCCTTTAATTGTCAATCCGGGTATACAGGCAGGTAGGAACTATTAGGGGTTGATCCAGGGAACAGTCTGATTGCCATTAGGGAGTCGGGAAGGAATTTTTTCCCCAAAAGGGCTAAATTGGTTTCTGCCCTTGGGGTTTTTTGCCTTCCTCTGGATCAACAACACAGGAGGATAGACAGGCTGGACTAGATGGACATTGTCTTCATTCAGCCTTACAAACTATGTTACTATGTTACAGTGGAAAAGTATGAAATTAAAAATTGCAGTGTGAATGAACCCAGAGGTCTCATTCCTGTATTTTTAGCGTAAATATACTCATTTTAAAAAGTAGTATAGACAGAGGTTTATCAGGCCTGTTTATTGGTAGGCAAATTTTAGTTTTTACTGATAGCATTGTTATTTTTATTTTTTTTCTGTTTTGGGGATGATCAAGAAAATGCCTATCTTGTAGAGATGAGCGAGTATACTCGCTAAAGGCAATTGCTCGAGCAAGCATTGCCTTTAGCGAGTACCTGCCCGCTCGAGACAAAAGGTTCGGGTGCCGGTGGCGGGCAGGGAGCTGCTGACTGCCGCTACTCACCGCTCCCCCGCGCCGGCACCCAAACGTTTTATCTCGAGCGAGCACGTACTCGCTAAAGGCAATGCTCACTCGAGCAATTGCCTTTAGCGAGTATACTCGCTCATCTCTACAAGATAGGCATTTTTTTTAACAGAATTTGCTGTGCTGAATAAATAATGTAATATTTTATAGTACAGGTTGGTATAGATATGTCTCAATACCAATTATGTACAGGTTTTTTGCTCTTTTTCCGTTTTTAATATTTAAGGCCTTGTGTAAGTGTAAAAAGTGTTTTCCATAAAAAGTTTTAGTAGCCAAGGTAAGCATTGACTGCAGCATCTGTTGGGTTAAATGCTGTAGTGATTAGATGAGCAAGTCCTCATCATTTCATTCCTTTTGTCACGTCTGCTGGGCGCACTAAAGCGCCATTCCTCAGAATGGAGGCAAACTTGTGTTATCTTAAAGCTGCAAACACTCATGCATAGTATTAGCAAAAACCAATCACAGCTCTCCAGGCTAGAAGAAAGTACCCCTGTCCCTTACTAATCAGGGAAAGTAGGGAACCCCTGCCTAAAAGCGGGGTGCTAGTCCAGAGAAGGTCGGCTCCACTCTCCTCTTCTCGGACCTAGCTACCCCTGATTAAGGACCAAATACACACAGGACATAACACTGTTCACACACACACTGTACACAGAACAGAACTGCACATAGAGCACATCTGGCCACTTGCACAGACATAACACATGTCACTGTTCACACTAACACACATGGTTGTGCATACAACATATAACAGGAACTCCACCCAGAGCTCACATGCGTACAGATGGTAAACCATAGCCAGTCCAAGTGTCCTCACACCAGGGGGATAGAGAGTCACCCACCATGCTGACATAGAGAACAGTGTCAGGAATCACCCATCTGACACACACAAGACATCAGACATCTGGAGGCAGCACCTGCACAGGTATAGGGAGAAGCCTGCGGGCTGCCTGCACCTGTGTGGTCACCGTACCACACACTAAACAATGCACGGACCCCAGAACGCAAGGAGGGGAGAGTCAGCAGGTGTCCAGACCGTCTTCAGGGGAGGAGAGAGGGACACTACAGACAAGCATGCAAACACCAGCTCTGAGTGGGATAAACAGTGATACATAAGGCACTAAAATGACCAGCAATCTCTCACAAGGGTTTGCTGGTATTTATATGCAGCAGACAAGTTGGATTGGCAAGTGGAGAATACCACACCCAGCCAGCTCAAGTAACCCCTACCTGTGAAGGTGTGCACAAGGAAGCCTGTAGAACCACAGGTCCCAGACGCACAACCATAACACCTTTTCTGGGGAAAAAAACATATGTGACAATCAGAGAGCAAATATGCTCTCTGATTGATGGGGGTTCATAACATAAACAAAAAATCATGTCACCCCCTCCCTGAGACAGGGGAAGAGACAAGAGGATCACAGAGCTTCTCTGCTGCTGCTGGTTTCCCCCTCACCCACCCACTCTTTTCTACACACACTGACTGAAATGACAGCCCAATTGAAACTGCCATTGCTCTTGTTCTGTAAGGAGAACTGACATGCTTTTGGTGTCACTTTAAAGCTATGATTCTTGGCTTTATAATGACACTAAGACACATTGGTAGCCTTTAGAAAACAAGAGCTACAACCATTTAAAGTTGAACAAACTGTGTTCACCCAAGACTGTACTGACCTTTTCCAGCAGAACAAACAGAGCTCCTCCTTAAATGCTGGGGGGTTAACACATCAATTAATACCCCCCCCCCTTTTGTAAGATTATTTTACATTTCCTACGCTCTCAAGATCGGGTAGCCATCTTTTCCCATTTGTGGAGTTTGGATCCAAGTGTGTACTATTGATGACCTATCCGCAGGATAGATCATCTATGGTGGATTGGTGGGGCTCTGTTGCCCTAGATTCCCAGCAATTATCTGCTTTCTAGCTCGCTGTCAGGGTGTACGGAGCCGGAATCTGACAACTTCATATGTATTGAATTCAGTGGTAGCTGTGCTTGCATTACCAACCCTGGCCACTGCACTGTGTACGGAGCTGTCACCTTCTCGCTCTGTGCACTCTGACAGCGGGCCAGATAACAGCAGCTCATCAGGGGTCCTGAGCAAGGAATCCCCAATGATCAGCTTTGGATGGCCAGTCAATAGTTCTGACCCAGATAATCTCTTTAGGTTATTGAGCACACGGCCAATTTTTGTTGTTTGTTTTTGATTTTTTTTCATCCTTACTACCATAAACACATAACTTTTTACTTTTCCATCAACGTAAGTACAAGACTGCTTGCTTTTGCAGGACAAGTTTTACTTTTCAGTGGTACCATGTAATGTACTGTAGAGCTTTAAAATGTTCTTAAGTCGGGTGAATTGCAAAAAAAGGCAATTGTTCTATTTTGGGGGTTCCAGGCTCCTGCTGTAACCACCATTGGCAAGGAAACCTCAGATACTGGCAGTTTAATTCCTTACATGCCACAATCAACAGCAGCTGCAACATATAAGTAGATGACAGGAGGAGGGAGGTCTTTCTGTAACCCTTCAGCACCCCACAGTGAGATCGCAAGATACTAATGGGTTTCCATGACAGCTGGAAGCCTAACAAAGGTCTCCATGTCTGCCTTGTAACTCAGCCTAATAGACCCCACCTGCAGCAAAGTCTAATAAGTTGATGTCATAGGCTTAGTACAATGTACTTTATAAGTAATATAGTGTACTATCCTAGCAATTGAGTTTTCTCATCTTAAAGTCCTCTTTGGCGGCCAGGTCTTCTTTTGCCACTGATCTGTCCAAGCATTATAGATTGTTCTAGCGACTCTGCTCGCATTATATGGCCAAAATCTGTGAGTCTGAGTCCGGTCATCTTCCCCTCCAGTGATATATCGGGTCTTATATGCTTTAGAACCTCTCTGTTTGTTATTCTCGCCATCCAGGACATACGCAGCAGCTTTTGCCAGGACAACAGCTCAAACTCATCAATCCTCCTCCTCTCAGCTTTTCTTGCAGTCCAGCTTTCACATCCATTCATGGCTATGGGGAAAACGGTGGTTTGCACTATCCTGCGTTTAGCTACTCTACCGATATCCTTACTTTTCCAGATATTGTTCATGTTTAGCATTGTGTTTTGCCCCAGTGCTATCCTACGTTTCATCTCTGGCATAGATTCTCCAGCCTGGTCAATTTTTGAACCAAGAAAAATGAAGTTTTACACTCAGGCCCATTCTATGGCCTCATTTTGATTTGAATTCGCCCATTTTTTGCAGTTGTCATAAATTTAGTCTTCTTTAAATTCGGGTAGAGGCACATTTTTTCATTTTCAGTTTTAATCTTCCATGTCAGCTGCTTAAGACCTGCTTCTGTTTCTGCAATCAGATTGTGTCATCTGTATAATGGAGATTGTTGATGTTTCTGCCACCTATTTTCACCCCAGTTTCCAATTTGTCTAGGTCCATTTTACGCATGGTCACTTCTGCATATAGGTTAAACAGGAAGGGTGAGAGGATGCAGCACTGTTGGACACCTTTGACGATAAGCTGGGCGTATCGGCACATCTAGTCAACTGATAAAATTTTTATACCAATCTGTGCCCCCATACTGTGTTCTCACAGTGGCTTCTTGATTGGTATAAAGATTTTATCAGTTGACTAGATGTGCCGATACGCCCAGCTTTTGTAGGGCCTGCCATAGCTTGTCATGGTTGATGCAGTAAAAGGCCTTGATTTAGTCACAGAAGCACATGTAGATATTCTTTTGGTATTCTCAAGCTTTTTCCATGGTCCATCGCAGGTTTAAAATATGGTCATGGGTGCCACGTCCTCGACTGAATCCTGCATGCACATCAGGGAGTGCCACTTTGACCACTGATCTCAGTCTTTTCTGTATAATTTTGAGAAGGATCTTCCTTGAATGCGGAATGAGGGCTATTGTTCGGTAGTTGGAGCAATTCTGGCAGTCACCTTTTCTTTGGTAGATGGATGAAGACAGATCTTTTCCAGTCCTGTGGCTATTGTGTGGATGCCCACACTGCCTGGCACAGTACTGTGATGGTTTTCACTGGTACTAGCAGCAATAGCTCTGCCAGTATGTTATCTATGCCTGGTGCTTTATTTTTGGCTGGTTGTTTCATTGCTATAACCACTTCTGATTCCATAAAGGAGTCTCCAAATCCACAGGTTCCGCCTCATGCAATATCCAATGGTAGGCCCCCCAGGCCAAAGAAGAACATCATTTACATTATGGGCGACTTCAATTCCAAAGTCGGCAGCCAGCCAGAAGCAACCATCACAGGAAGCTTTGTGTTTGGTGAAAGAGAGACAAGGAAATCGACTGCAACGAGCATTGAAACAACTCAAAGCAGAAGCCATTAAAGGACATATGCAAGGCCTATTCTTACAGGTCAAGATGGCCCAAAAACCTTTCATCACATGCAACGACTGTTACTGTATACTACCCTTAATACACCAGCCCCTGTCCCTGCCTACTTGCCTCCACTCCTGGCTAACCCCAGGCGGGCAACTGGGTGGCGGTCCCTACTCTTACTAGGGACCAAAAAGGGACGCTGGTGTACCTGGATGGAAAGGGTAGAACACTGACAGAAAAGGCAGATGAAAATAACCAACACGAACAATACTAAGCAGAACTGAGGCAGATGGAAAAACCTGGCGGATAATAGCAAAGTATAGCAGACAAGATGACAGAGGCAGGAAACCAACAGAGGTAGACTAGCTAGCACACTGAGGGAAACCAATAACTGGCAGTGATTGCAAGTCTCTGCCCGACCTTTAAACAAAAGCCTCTGCCCAGGGGCGGAGAGAGGGAGACAGCCAACTCCCAACAGAACAAAATTAAAGGGAGCTCATGCACGGCAGCTACACTCATAGGTGTGCCCGCACGGCACTGCGCACCACCAGCAACTGCCGAATGGTAACAACGGCACAATCAAAGGCAAAAATGGGAAGGACCTGAATGACCAGCAGAGTATCAAGGATAGGTGGAGGGAAAACTCAGAGGAACTATATGTGTGTGTACATGCGGAATGACAATATTTCTGGCCATTATGTGATTTTTATCCTGTATCTTCCCCATTTCCTTTTCTATAGGTTGTGCATTTTATTTTCAGTTTTCATAAAACTGGTGGGAGGATCCTGCTGCTGTGTTGTGTTCTATAGACTGTACACAAAACTACAGACCCTGCACACTAACTGTCTGTAACTCAAACTCTGCACAGGTCACAGAGCATGCCCACAACACTCTCCCACAGTAGTCAAATCATCTCCTGACTACAGTCACTTATGGTCCATTTGACTGCTGTAAAGCAAATGCAGTTAACAGCAGCTCAGGCAAGGTGGCCACCCACATAGTCATGAACAGAAAATAGTCTTAAAAAATCTACAATTAAATAGATTTAAAAAGTATATTTGTTGGTTTTAATTAGTAAGAAAAATATTTGTGATATGTTGCTTTTCATCAGAATTTCTGCTTATTTCCATAGTATCATTTTTGAGTGGTATTGGAGCATTTGCCGCATATTATTTGATGTTACACAGCTCTATGTTGTTTTTATTACAGTTTGCTCTTGTAGGAATATATCCCACATAACAGCTTTACAATAAAAATACATGAAATGTTTCTACGGTAGCGGAAAAGAAACATGATATTCTTAATGCAGCTCTGGATTATAATACAGGTTGTAACTCAGAACTAGTACACAGTATTACATGCAGTAATTATATGTGTTTACTCTGTATTACTGTTGTATTATTATTATTTTAATAATTATATATTTACTGCAAAATCTATCAATCTCATATCTATCTATCTAATCTATCTATCTATCTACCGTATCTATGTACCTCCTATCTATCTATCTATTACACCCGAGGGTGTAACATTTCCTTTACAGGTCTTGGCTTGAGATGATGCTGAAGAGGAAGACTACCCCTCGGTTCAGGATGTGTCTGATCTGGAGGATGCGCCTGAGAACTTTGGGATAGCCCAATTAAGGGACCCCACTCTTGCTAATGCAAAAGAAATGTCGTGGTAATAAATGGTGTTACAGGAACCAGGTTCTGACCAATGGTTCCCCCATTTTGCCATGAATAATAACTTGTTGTATAGAGTAACAAAAATAGGCGAGAAAGTGGTGGAACTGTTGGTTGTGTCAAAGCCGAACAGACGCAAGGTGCTAGACTTGGCACATAATTATGTGTTAGGGCAGGGGTGTCAAACTCATTTTCACCGAGGGCCACATCAGCCTTATGGTTGCCTTCAAAGGGCCGATTCTAATTGTAAAACAGTAAAGTAAAAGTGAACCCCGTAGTGGCCATTCTGCGCATACGCCCGCACAGACGCAGGCCATTCTGCGCATACGCCCGCACAGACGCAGGCCATTCTGCGCATACGCCCTCACAGACGCAGGCCATTCTGCGCATACGCCCGCACAGACGCAGGCCATTCTGCGCATACGCCCGCACAGACGCAGGCCATTCTGCGCATACGCCCGCACAGACGCAGGCCATTCTGCGCATACGCCCGCACAGACGCAGGCCATTCTGCGCATACGCCCGCACAGACGCAGGCCATTCTGCGCATACGCCCGCACATACGCAGGCCATTCTGCGCATACGCCCGCACAGACGCAGGCCATTCTGCGCATACGCCCGCACAGACGCAGGCCATTCTGCGCATACGCCCGCACAGACGCAGGCCATTCTGCGCATACGCCCGCACAGACGCAGGCCATTCTGCGCATACGCCCGCACAGACGCAGGCCATTCTGCGCATACGCCCGCACAGACGCAGGCCATTCTGCGCATACGCCCTCACAGACGCAGGCCATTCTGCGCATACGCCCTCACAGACGCAGGCCATTCTGCGCATACGCCCTCACAGACGCAGGCCATTCTGCGCATACGCCCTCACAGACGCAGGCCATTCTGCGCATACGCCCGCACAGACGCAGGCCATTCTGCGCATACGCCCGCACAGACGCAGGCCATTCTGCGCATACGCCCGCACAGACGCAGGATATTCTGCGCATACGCCCGCACAGACGCAGGCCATTCTGCGCATACGCCCGCACAGACGCACGCCATTCTGCGCATACGCCCGCACAGACGCAGGCCATTCTGCGCATACGCCCGCACAGACGCACACCATTCTGCGCATACGCCCGCACAGACGCACACCATTCTGCGCATACGCCCGCACAGACGCACACCATTCTGCGCATACATATATACATATGCATACAAGGACACTTCTGCATTTTGATACACATTTTTATACTTACCTGCATCTAATATGGTCCCACTGGCAGGTGTACTGGCTGCTCTCAGTCCTCCTTGGGGCCCTCCTGCATACTTGGGCCCCTGATGTCTCCCCAGGCAGCCATGAACAGAGGGAAGGCCGGTGAGGGGAGGTCAGGGCTGACCAGGCTCTCACCCTGCAGCTGCTCCTCCTCAGCGTCGCTCTCCTCGCTGCAGAGATCATGTTCTCTGCACTCTTCTTCCCTCCTCCGCGGCCATGTCAGTCTGCTATCGGCACTCCTCTATTACTGTCTGTACTAGACAGTACAAGGCGAGAGAAAATCACATACTGACTACAGCACGGAGGGAACTTGCTGCACAGCCGGCGGGCCACAGAAAATGAGGTGGCGGGCCGAATTCGGCCCGCGGGCCTTGTGTTTGACACCTGTGTGTTAGGGGGACATTTAGGAACTGATAGAACACAGCATCGAATTCTTCAAAGGTTCTTCTGGCCGGGGGTGTACAAGGACACAAAAGAGTACTGTGAGCCGTGTCCCACCTGTCAAAGCATCGCTTCTGTGTCGCACTTACGCAGTCCCTTAGTGCCTTTCCCGATTATAGAGGTTCCCTTTGAGAGAATTGGAATGGATTTAGAGGGTCCTATAGTCAAGTCGGCTAGAGGACATCAATACATTTTGGTTGTGTTAGATTATGCAATTCCTTTGAGTAGCCTTACTGCCAAAAACATTGCACATGAATTGTCCCTTATTTTCTCCAGAGTAGGTCTTCCCAAGGAAATACTCATGGACCAGGGGACCCCGTTCATGTCCAAAGTAACAAGAGTTGTGTCACCTCTTTAAAATTGATCACATACGAACCTCAGTATACCACCCTCAGACGGATGGGTTGGTAGAGAGGTTCAATAAGACCCTGAAGCAAATGCTAAAGCGGGTAGTGAAGAAAGATGGTCGAGACTGGTACCATCTATTACCTTATCTCATGTTCACCATATGGGAGGTACCACAGGCTTCCACAGGCTCCTCGCCATTTGAGTTGCTATATGGTCGGCACCCCAGAGGGTTGTTGGATATAGCCAGAGAAAGCTGGGAGTCTGAGTCTACTCCCTATAGGAGTGTCATAGAGCACGTGGCCAGGACCACATTAATACTGTATTGCCCATTGTCAGGGAACATTTGCAGAGGGCGCAAAGGGCCCAAAGCAGAGTGTACAATCGTTCTGCCAGGGTGAGAACGTTTAGTCCTGGTGACCGCATTCTCATCTTGGTACCTACTGTAGAGAGTAAATTCCTCACTAGGTGGCAGGGTCCCTACAAAATCGTTGAGAAGGTAGGCGATGTAAACTATAGAGTGCACCAGCTGGGGAAAAGGAAGCCGTATCAGGTGTACCATGTTAATTTAATAAAACTCTGGAAGAATAGAGAAGCGTTGGCTTCCTCAAGCATCAGGAGGGGTTCGCCGCAGCCTTCTCTCCCCGATGTTAGAGTAGGTGAGGCCCTCTCAGTGTGCTAACGGCAGGAGACAAAAGAGTTCCTGCAAAGAAACAGACAAATTCTCTGACCTCCCAGGTCATACACACATCATAAAACATCATATATCATAACTGAGCCCGGGAAGAAGGTAAACTTAAAACCGTATAAGATTCCAGAGGCACGTAGGGAAGCAGTTGCTGCCGAGGTTAAGCGCATGCTGGAATTAGGAGTGATAGAGGAATCAAAAAGTGAATGGTCAAGCCCCATTGTGTTGGTTTCCCAAACCAGATAGTACTTCGAGGTTTTGTAACGATTTCAGGAAGTTAAACAAAATCTCCAAATTTGATACATATCCCATGCCCAGGGTTGATGAATTAATTGAGAGATTGGGTAATGCCAGATATATCACCACATTTGACCTTACCAAAGGGTACTGGCAAAAACCTCTGATGGACAAGGCCTAAGAGAAAATGGCCTTCTCAACCCCAGAGGGCTTGTTTCAGAACAAAGACATGCCATTTGGGTTACATGGCATACTTGCTATCTTCCAAAGGTTAATGGATCGTATTTTGAGGTCTCACCGTAACTATTCTGCCGCGTACCTAGACAATGTCGTAATCTATAGTACCGATTGGGAGAGTCACCTTGGGAAGGTACAGGCGGTCATGGATGCCAAAAAAGGGGCAGGTTTAACCTGAAACCCTGGAAAGTGTGCACTAGTCCTGGAGGAAGCCAAGTACCTTGGCTATGTTATTGGCCATGGCGTCATTAAACCCCAGGTCAACAAGGTAGAGGCCATACAGGCATGGTCTTGACTTTTAACAAAAAAACAGGTCAGAGCCTTTTTAGGAAGGACTGGGTACTACCATAGGTTTGTGCCTAACTTTGCCTCCATGGCAGCACCACTTCAGACTTGATGAAAGGGGGCAAGTCGGTAATGGTGGCATGGACAACCGAGGCCGAGCAGGCCTTTCAAAATTTTAAGTCGGCCCTTTGCCAACAGACAGTATTGATAATGGCCGACTTCTCAAAAGAGTTTATTGTGCAGACAGGTGCATCTAGGGTTGGGTGCACTATTGTCCCAGTCCATAAATGGGGAAGAACATCCAGTATTGTATTTAAGCCGGAAGCTATCTTCTGCAGAGAAGAATTACGCTATTGTGGAACGTGAATGTTTAGCAGTAAAATGGGCACTAGAAACATTGAGATACTATCTCTTGGGAAAAGAGTTCAGATTCGTGTCAGATCATGCCTGGATGAAGCAAAATAAGGAAAAAAATGTGAGGGTCACGAGATGGTTTCTCTCGCTTCAGAATTTCAAGTTCACCCTTGAATATAGGCCAGGCGGATCACAAGGTAATACTGATGCCTTGTCTAGGGTGCAGTGTCTGGCCACCAAAAAGGCCCAGCCCTCCGGTCTGGAGAAGAGGAGGGGGGGGGGATATGTAGGCAGTTAAAGGGTGAAGTAGTGGGTGGAGTATATCTCCCTCCCAGGCTCTTAGTCTGGACAGGGTGGAGATCCAGGCCACAGCTTCACCCTGGCTCTCAGGAACCTCAGCTGCAGGCACTGACCTCGTTGCTGGGGCATAAAAGGCTGCAGCTCCCAGGAGTCAGTGTCTAACAGCTTGAGGTGGGATTACCACTTGCCTGGTGGACCTGAGCACCCTGCGTGGTGCAGATTTGGATGAACTGTGTCATACGGACCTTTTGTGTGGCTGTACAGCCTGATGAGAGACATACAACCTGGGCACCCTGCGTGGTGCAGAAATTGCACGTCTTATGTGGACTTTGCGTTGCTTTTGTTGGAGTGTGCCATGCCAAATAAAACGGAAGTGAGTTTTACCCACAACTTGGAGTCCAGTGTGTCGCTGCCACCCCTCCCCTGGAGGACAATCTATCACACTATCACACTATCTATCTATCTTCTTATCTGCCATTATCAAGTACTTTAAAACTTCAGTGCTTTTTGTTTGTGATTCCACTTTCTTCTTTCTAATGATCTCCTTTATTTCCCCCACATTTTCCAATAATCGGTGTCTTCCCTTTTAGGTTCTGATTCCTATGTGCTGCGCTATCATCATGAATTCAATCATTTCGGCTTTAATTGGCATGATTACAGTATCCTGATACTGAGCACGCTCACACAATTTCCCCGCAGCATGGAACTAGCAGAGAAAAAAAACAAAAAAGCTTATCCCGGTGTCTCCACTTCAAAATTTTCTAAAACCCATTAGCGGCAATGAAACAGAGGAGCAGGTTGTTTACTGTCTGTATAAATGGAAGGGAAAGAGCCATCACAGTGAAAGTGCTTCTTCCTCACCAAATCTACACTTTTCTTCAAGAAGCTTACCCAAGAATTGTAAAACTTGGGAAAAACAACCTTGCAATGCCGTCCTTGCCGTATACCGTGGATGTAAGACTACATTTAGTAACTAGGGTTATAATACTGTCACTTACAGAAACTTCGCTCATTTGTAGTGAATTGAGTAATTTTGCCTTATTACCCATTTGTTCCCTGCTTAAAGTGACCCTCTAGTTTTGAGGACAAAATTCTCTCGTGGGATAGGAGGGGTAAATTATATGTAATTGTTCTTCTCTGCTACCCCCCCCCCCCCAATCTGTTGGGTTTGGGCCCTCTTTTTGGCCTACCTAATGCAAACTGTGCACTAGTCTCTCATTGGCCAGGGCTAATCACATGACGGATGGCTGTAAAGAACAATGGCATCCCCCCCGCCGTCTCTGGTCCTGTTACAGAATTTTGTCCAGAAACTGGAGGGTCACTTTAATGATGAGATGGCTAATTGTCAGGGGTGTACACATGTGGTTGGTGGTCAGGTAAGAGGGAACAGACATTTTTTAATTTTTTTTCTCCTGGCTTTCAAGAAATAATAACTTTGTTATTTTTCTGTGGAAATAGCCATCTGAGGGCTTGTTTTTTGGGGGACAATTAGTATTTTTCAATGAAACCATATAATGTATAATGCACTGAAAAACTTTGAAACATTTCTAAGTGGCGACATAAGGAAAAAAACCTGATTTTTTTAATTTTTTTTGAAGAGGGTGTGTGTGTGAATTTCTTGTTTTTATGGCTTACATCATGCCAAAAAACATTTGTTAACTTTATTTTGCGGGTTGCGTGAAGACCTTTTTTTGCTGGCGAACCTGTAGTTCCTATTGACACTTTTTATCCTTTTTTTTTTTTTGCAGACAAGGTATCCAAAAAACACAGATTTGTTGTTGTGTATTTTCTTTCTGACGGTGTTCTCTGTAGGGGATGTTTATTTTTTATGTTAAAATGTATTTTATTAACTCTAAATATTTTTTTTTTTGCAATAATTAAAAAAAAACTTTATTTAACCCCTTACCGCTCCTGGACGTACCTGGTACGTCATGGTAGCGGGATACTTCCCGCAACATGACGTACCTGGTACGTCATGTCATTAAAGTGTCGCCGCGGTGACAATCGCGGCGACACAGCAGTGATGTCTGCTGACATAGTCAGCAGACAAGTGCTGCGTCCGGGCTGGGGACCAATCAGAGCGGTCCCTCCCCCACGATCGCTGTGATTGGTCAGGGAAAAACTCCCTGACCAATCACAGCGCAGCAGCGGACTTCGCGCTGTTTACTGTAGGGGCTCCATGTGCAAGCACCGCAGTGTGTTTCCGGTGCTTGTACAGAGAGCACTTACTGTGTATTTTGTGAATATAAAGTGCGATTAGAGTGTAGATTAGGCAGGGAGTGGAGTGGAGTGGAGTTAGTGATCAGTGTAGTGGAGAGGAGTTAGTCATCAGTGTGGTGTAGTGGAGTGAGTGTTAGTGATCAGTGTGGTGTAGTGTAGTGAGTGTAGTGAGTGATTGATCAGGCAGTGTAGTGTAGTGAGTGATTGATCAGGCAGTGTAGTGTAGCAGAGTGGAGTGAGTGATCAGAAGTGCAGTGTAGTGAGTGAGGGATCTGTAGTGTGTGATCAGAAGTGTAGTGAGTGAGCTGTAGCGTGCGATCAGCAGTGTAGTGTAGCGCAGCGTGTAGTCAGTGTATCCCTTGGTGTAAAAAAAAACAAACAAAAAAAACAAAAAGTTCCTGTTGTTCCCATTTTGTTACCTGTCCCGTCACCCGTTATTAGTTAGTGTAGCGTTTAGTTAGTCCGTCTAGTGTGTAGCGTGTCGTTAGTCCGTGTTGTGTCAGTGTATTCAGCTGTGTTAAAAGAAAAAAAAAAACACTTACGTGAATACACCACATAAGTTTCCGCGTTCTTTCCGACCCCCGTCCCGTGGTCACCCCATCCCGCAGTGTCCCATCTAATAAAACTTTTTCCCCGTGTGCCCCATTTTATATAAATATGGCCCGCAGGAGGTACACTTCAGAGGAACTGTATGCAATCATTGCATCAGACTCGGACTCAGGTAGTGGTGATGACGACCCCACTTTTTTGGCATTCTCCGACTCCTCATCCTCATCCAGCGAGTCTGAGCTCCCTGCACCCCCGAGAAGGCATCCAAGGACCGCCACTGACCCCAATGCATCAGATGCTCACTGGAGTACCCCGGAAGATTACAGACCCCAGATCCCTGATTTTATTGGGAACCCAGGGATTCAATTTGACACGGAAGGGCTCAGAGGGAAGGACTTCTTCAAGTTTTTTTTTTCAGAAGAGTTCATTGCCCATATTGTTACCCAGACGATTTTGTACGCCCAGAATTTTATAGAAGAAAATCCCACCTCCAGCTATGCCAGACCCGATAAGTGGACCCCTGTGGATGCACCAGAGATAAAAAAATTGGGGGGGCTTATACTAACCATGGGGCTAATAAAGAAGCCAACAATCAGGGCGTACTGGTCTACCGATATTTTGTACCACACCCCAATGTTCCGCATGGCGATGTCGAGGACGCGCTTTGAGTGTATTTTAAAATTTCTGCACTACAATGACAACCAGCTGTGCCCCCCCCCCCAGCGATCACCCCAATTACGATCGGTTGTATAAGATCAGGCCCGTAATAGACCATTTTAACGCCAAGTTTGCCCAGGCGTATGCCCCACAGATAAACATTGCAGTAGGCGAGTCCCTAGTACACTTCAAGGGGAGGCTAAAATTCCGCCAGTACCTGCCCAGTAAGCGGGCACGGTATGGTGTGAAGTTGTACAAGCTGTGCGAAAGTACATCAGGGTACACCCACAAGTTCCGTATTTACGAGGGGAAGGACACTAAAATTGAGCCCCCAGAATGCCCCCCCGTGCTGGGAGTAACAGGGAAAATAGTGTGGGAACTGGTGCACCCACTATTAGACCAGGGTTACCATCTGTACCTGGATAACTTTTATACTAGTGTCCCCCTGTTTCAGTGCCTCGCTTCCAGAGGAACAGTGGCATGTGGCACTGTTCGGAAAAATCAAAAAAGCCTCCCTAAGACGCTGCTTGGGCAACTGCTCAGAAGGGGTGAGAGCCGGGCCCAATGCAGCGACAATGTATTGTGCGTTAAATATAAGGACAAGAGGGATGTCCTTATGTTGACGACAATACACGGCCACAGCAGTACCCCCTGCCCAGTACGAGGTACCAGTGCAGAGACCCCCAAACCAGACTGCGTCCTCGACTATAATTAGTACATGGGAGGGGTCGATCTATCAGACCAGGTACTGGAGCCCTATAGAGCCATGCGGAAAACACGGGTGTGGTACAAAAAACTGGCCGTGCACCTCGTACAGATGGCACTGTATAATGCCTACGTGCTGTTCCGAGGTGCAGGCCACAGGGGGACATTCCTTGAATTTCAAGAGGAAGTTATCAAGGACCTAATATTTGGGGACCAGGAGGTGGGGGAGAGGCCCAGTACTTCTGGAAGCGAGGCCACAAGAATTGTACCAGGGCAGCATTTTCTCAGTGAAATTCCCTCCACTGCGACGAAGGGAAGGACCCAAAAGAGGTGCAGAGTGTGCTACAAACAGGGGATAAGAAAAGACACCATATACCAGTGTGAAACGTGCCCCACACAACCCGGCCTCTGTATAAATGAGTGTTTTAAGATCTACCACACGTCCCTGAAATTTTAATTTTTTTATTGCCCTGACGTTTTACCCTGATGTACTTCGCACAGCTTGTACATAAAGCCACATGCTAAGTCCTTCCCTTCTGAGCCCTGTGCCCTAAAAACAGTTTAGATTCACATATGGGGCATTTCCCTGTTGGGTAACATCATGGGTTACGTTTTCTCATTTTGCCCCTGGTAAAAAATAAAAATCTGGGCCTAAACTGAGCATTATTGGAAAAATGTGAATTTTTCGTTCTCAACTCAAATTGTTAAAAAAAATTCCTCAAATACCTGTGGGTTCAAACCTCTCACTACACCCCTTAAAAAATTCCCTGAGGGGTGTAGTTTCCAAAATGGGGTCAGTTGTTGGGGGTCTCAAATGCACTGGTACCTCAGGGGCACTGCAAACACTACACGGTGTCTGAAAATTATTCCAGCAAAATCTGCATTCAAAAAAAGCGCTCCTTTCTTTCTGAGCCCTGCCATGTGCCCAAACAACAGTTTACATCCACATATGGGGCATTTCCGTGCTCGAGAGTAATTGGGTAATGCATTATGGACTATGTTTTCTCCTTCTGCCCCTGGTGAAAAATGAAAATCTGGGCCTAAAGCTGAACATTATTGGAAAAATGTGAATTTTTCGTTCTCAACTCAAATTGTTAAAAAAAATTCCCCAAATACCTGTGGGTTCAAACCGCTCACTACACCCCTTAAAAAATTCCCTGAGGGGTGTAGTTTCCAAAATGGGGTCAGTTGTTGGGGGTCTCAAATGCACTGGTACCTCAGGGGCACTGCAAACACTACACGGTGTCTGAAAATTATTCCAGCAAAATCTGCATTCAAAAAGCCAACAAGCGCTCCTATCCTTCTGAGTCCTGCCATGTGCCCATACAACAGGCTACGTCCACATATGGGGCATTTCCGTGTTCGAGAGCAACTGGGTAACGCATCATGGGGTATGTTTTTTCCTTCTGCCACTGGTAAAAAATATAAATCTGGGCCTAAAGCTGAACATTATGTGAAAAATGTGATTTTTTTTTTTTTTTGTATTGAACTCAAACTGTTAAAAAAATTCCTCAAATACCTGTGGCTTCAAACCGCTCACTAAACCCCTTAAAAAATTCCCTGAGGGGTGTAGTTTCCAAAATGGGGTCAGTTGTTGGGGGTTTCAAATGCACTGGTACCTCAGGGGCACTGTAAACACTACATGGGGTCTGAAAATTATTCTAGCAAAACCTGCATTCAAAAAGCCAAGAAGCGCTCCTATCCTTCTGAGTCCTGCCATGTTCCCATACAACAGGCTACGTCCACATATGGGGCATTTCTGTGTTCGAGAGCAACTGGGTAACGCATCATGGGGTACGTTTTTCCTTCTGCCACTGGTGAAAAATGAAAATCTGGGCCTAAAGCTAAACATTATGTGAAAAATTGGATTTTTTCGTATTGAACTCAAACTGTTAAAAAAAAATCCTCAAACATCTGTGGGTTCAAACCGCTCACTACACCCCTTAAAAAATTCCCTGAGGGGTGTAGTTTCCAAAATGGGGTCAGTTATTGGGGGTTTCAAATGTACTGCTACCTCAGGGGCACTGCAAACACTACATGGGGTCTGAAAATTATTCCTGCCAAATCTGCATTCAAAAAGACAAGAAGCGCTCCTTTCCTTCTGAGACCTGCCATGTGCCCATACAACAGGCTACGTCCACATATGGGGCATTTCTAAAAACTGCGGAATCTGGGTAATACATTCCAAGTTTTGTTTCTTTGCTAACTCCTACTGTTTTATATAAAAAAAAAGGTTTTATATTGAAAATCAGTAAAAAAAAGGAACTGTTCTAATTTTTGATGCACTTTCCTTTAATTCCTGTAAAACATCTAAAGGGTTAATAAACTTTCTAAATGCCATTTTGAATACTTTGAAGGGTGCTGATTTTAAAATGGGGCAATTCATGGGGGATTCTGATATACAGGCTCGGCAAAACTATGTCTGAACTGCATTGGTCCTTAAAAAATTTAGATTTTGAAATTTGCTAGTAAATGTGAAAAATTACTGCTAAATTTATATACTTTGTGGAGTCTGCAAAAAGTAAAATAACACTTAAAAAATGATTGCTGTGTAAAGTAGGCCTATGGGAAATGTTAATTAATAACTATGTTGTGGTGTTTGACTTTCTATCTTACAAAGAAAACAATTCAAAGTTTGAAAATTGTGAATTTTTCCAAATTTTCAGTAAATTTGGATTTTTTTTCCTAATAAGGACAAAATTTATTGATGAAATTTTTACACTAACATAAAGTACAATATGTCACGAAAAAACAATCTCAGAATCACCTTGATAAGTAAAAGCATTCAAAAGTTATTAGCACAGAAAGTGACAGATGTCAGATTTGAAAAATAAGGCTTGGTCCTTAAGCTCAAAATAGGCCATGTCATTAAGGGGTTAAATTATTTAAACTTTTTTTCAGTTCCCATAGGAAACTTAAACTGGTAATCATCTGAATACCGTATATTGTGTTTCTGCAGTCATTCTATTAAGAAGTGCCACAAGCACATCTTAATAGGCAGAAATGACGCCCAAACAGCAGCTCACCATCCCATTGGGGGTGGGGGTATTTGAGCTATTTAAAAGTCACATTTGATAGTGAAATATCAATGGTTAATAGCTGTGATCAGTGGCATCTCTGGTGGCGGCTGTTGAAGGTGGATGTCAGCTCACATATGCATTGCACACAGCATATCACATGAAAATGACACTTCTACAGTGAACCTTTTCTCCTTGTTGGAGGCCTGTGTATCAACTAGAGTCCCATGGTATGTACACCTTATTGAGGCTGAGCCTCACTTACATGTCCTTCAGGTAAGTTGAAAGTCCCCCACTGGCCCATCCCATTCTGATTCAACCTCTACCTCAACACTGGAGCCATAACATAGCTGCTCTATACCTCAAACCACACTTGATCAAAAACCTTCATCCCCATAGTCTTCAGGACCCTTTTTAAAGCCAGACCCTTTTTAATGCCCCTGGTCATCAGTGCCTTTTTGCTGATACCTGTGCTCATCTGCAGATTGGGACAACATTTACACCCCTCACTCAGCAGCAGCTGCTGCCACCTGCCAGGTATCACTGTCCTGTTGTTTGCTGTCCATATACTGCTGCTCTGTGAAGCAACTACTGATATTGCCACACAGACCACTCAAGATGGCTGCCCTCATGTGACCTGGGAGCAAGGCTTAGCCCACACACACAATTTTCTATCATAAAGGCAGTCCTAGAGCCATGACATCATTGAGAGGACAGGACTCCCAGCAGCTCCACAGTGGACTTCACAAACATGGCACTCAAGGTGCTTCTGCTAACTTCTTCTCTGCCACTGGTTTGATAGGGAGGTCGAAGCCTAAAACTCAGTCTGCCTTACTCACTCTGCCTCTCCTCACTCTTCCCTCCCGGGCCATTTCAGCTGGCTTGCAGAAGAGCTTTTCCCACAACACCCCAGATGCTTTTCATTTTACTATGTTACCTGGTTAACACACCTCTTATAAAGGTGGCCATACATATTAGTCAAATGTTGGCCAAACCTGCCAATTCTGGAGGGATCGGCCGACTATCTAAGGAGTTTTCGACCTGCCATATCTTATCTACTGTCATCAGAGGAAAGAAGGATTGGCCATTTCAGTTTTCAGCAAGGTAGTGGCGTTAGAAAGGGGAAGGGATAACCGTTGACACCTTGCTGTAGTTTTTGGGGGGTTCTAGGCAGAACCTGTGTGATGATATTTATAACAGTTGGCTTGTGGTTTTGGATGACTGCCCATGTGAGTTGGTCGCTGCTCCAGTACTGTGATTATGAAAAAGGTTGAACTAACCAGCCACCATACTGGGGGGAAGATGAATGTTTGAAGGGACAACATGTCAGGAGCTACGGTTGAGGGTATAACACTTCTGTGTTGGCTCAAATAAAGGAGTTTGTGGAGTGTATGCAGGGCCAAAAAGTGAAATACATTGGGCATATCCAGAAGTTTTCCATTTGTGGAAAAGAGGTGTGTCCAATCAGTGGGACCTGCCCAAACTGCAAGGGAGTGGCACTGACCTCCTTCCCAGCTACAAACAGAGCACAAGGCGGAGGGGGAGGGGGGGGGGGAATCGTTCAGCGGGCGCTTTTACGTGCAACTGGAATAGATAGTTCTGATTCTATCTTTCGACCAATATACGCTGGCGGCAGTGTCCAATGCAGGGAAAACCTTACAGGTGCCTTTATTTAGGCATTTGAAGTCATTTCAAGGATTTATGCCAAGCGAGGGATTTTCGGCCTGCGTTTATTTTTTCGCTAATACGTCGCACCTAACCGTGTAAATGGACGAGAAAACGTTTATTAAGCTCTGGGCTTGATCGCGTGATTTCCTGCGTGTGGGCAACCGTAAAAACGTATACGCTCCTGTGATGGGGCCCGAAGGGAATCCAATGCCTCAGATGGTCGCGATATTTGACCGCATGTGAAAATGCTCATGTGAATAAAGCCTACGGTTGAACTGACAGATTGCAATGATGCCTGGTACCCGCCGGACTGGGTAAAGAGTTTAGTTCACCACTACAGTTGTCCTATGTCATGCCTAATCTGAGATATACCCCAACAAGACTTGTCATTTGGCCAAGGAGCTTCAGCTATGTAACCCAAGTACCCATCCCTTTAGCTACTGCATGAACTCTGAGACTATAGTAGTTCAAGGGAAATATTCAGGTTCCCAAATCCCAAAGGAAACGTCTTTTTCGGAGCCTTCTGTTTTATTTGGTTTTCCTCCACATTTCGTCTTGCTAATTTAGCATTCATGTATTTTTATTTGATGGGTTTTTTACTTTGATCTGCGCAGAAACGATAGTGGTCAAATAGCAATAACAATGGGAAATGCTAGTCAATCTTCTAAATTGCAAGACATATTACTCAAATGTGCTAACATCAAAGCGATCACCTTTCGCAAGTAGAAATACAACATAACACATTGCAAGTCATCTGTCAAGAACGGGGTTAACTAACCCAGAAAGCAGAGCACACCAAAGGACTTCATTAGCTTTCTATATCGCAGCGGCTTCCTTTCCACTCACTGGAGGTTATCATTTATTTATTTCACAATAAGAACAAAGAAGCGGGGGTCAGAAATCAACATAATGCGAAATAAGAAATGCTCACATCTCTTGTCAATAGGGTTGGCGGAAGGTGGAAGTGTTTGAGAACTACGCAATGTAATTTATATCATAGCTGGTAATTAGCACTGCAGTAAATCTACATCATATTATTAGGGATTGTTTAACTAATGTAAAGAAAACAAAGAGGCTCGAAATCTGTTGGGTTTTTGCCTGCAACTCATTAAAAACCTGCATTTAGAGTACTTCTACCAGGGCCAATAGTCGGCCAAGTGATCGCTCCAAAGGCTGGTTACAGATGACTGCTGACCTGTGTAAACAGGGGACCCCACAAGGTAAGTGAATAGCTCGTTTGTTGGAATCGCTTGGATTTTAGCTCAAATAAGAGCCAAGCAACTATTGGCCTATTTTAACCCCTTAACGCCACAGGAGGTAAATGTACGTCCTGGCAGAGGGGTACTTAACGCAACAGGAAGTACACTGACGTCCTGTGGATAGCGCAAAATCAGAAGAGATCCCGCAGCGGGAGACGTCCATCACTGATAGCCAACCTCCTGTTGCAACAACAAGGGTGCATCGGGACAGTGACCTCCGCTGTTACCCCTTCCCTGCCGCAATCACGGCATGTAAAGGGCTCACAGAGGGAGCACTCTCCCTCTGTGACATCATCGGACTCTGGGGTGCCGACGGGCTGCCATGGCAACAGGACGCCAGATACAGGCGTCCTGCATTGCCATTGCCTATGATCACTATTACTAGCGTAAAAATAAAAAAGGTATGGCTTTTGAAAAATGGAGATGAAAATCCGCCAAAAATCGTTGCATCCTTAGGCTCAAAATAGGCTATGTCCTTAAGGGGTTAAAAAGAAGTCATTCATCTATGAATAACTGCCTGTTTACTCTGAATGGAGGGGGGTAACTAGAAGAGATCTTGGTGCGCTTTACCTCCATTAACTGACCAACTATCACTCCTGCGTAAAAGCAGAGGAGTGATAATCCTTGGGATGGCTGTTGGGCACTTAAGCACCTTCAGTCTTCAGTGTTTTGTCCCATCTCTGTCGAACACTGATTAAATTTCTTTAGATGACCAAAGTACTAGGGTTTCTCAGTCATACATTAGTAGAGAAGGTGTTTCCTTAGGTTCATAGTTGTAACGTGGGAATACACAGTCCAATTGCCCAGATGCAGTCGGATCATGGCCACCCACTTATAGAAGAACAAGTTACCGGTAGGGTCATATAGCCATTGGTCACTGTAGGTGGTGTGGTCTTTCCTGGAGCTGCCAGCCAAACCACGTTTCCTGTCATAGAGAGACAAGGCTTGTATTTAAAGATGTTGTTTCCATGAAATGAAGTTATCTCCTATCAGTAGGATAGAGGACAACTAACTGGTCATTGGGGATCACACTGCTGAGACCCCAACCATCATTAGAATAGGTTGGGCTGAAGATCCCTAAATGAATGGAGTGAAGGTCAAGCATTCACACCACCTCTACATTCATTTCAGTGGGACCCCTGGAGATATAGTAGCTGAGCACTTGAAGTTGGCTATCTCTGGCATTGCCATTTAAGTGAATGAAGTGGTGCTCTGCATATGTTATCATTCCTCCATTCATTCGAAACCCCTGTTACTGTGATCAGTGTTGGCCTAAGCAACCCTTTTAATACAGTAGATTAGTGCCTCCATTGAACTGAGGCTTCCTGCAGGGAAACATGGAGAAAGCGCTACTGCATGCAAACTACAGTGGTGTGTGAAGTGGTGGTGTGCATATATGATAATTGCTCCATTCACTTGGGGACCCTCGGGACCCCTGTTCATGTGATCATCGGTGTTGGGCCCAGCAGTCTAAACTACGCTAATAGGTTAAGCTATTCCCTATCCTGTGAGTATGAAATAACGTAATTTCATGAGACAATTTAATAAAATTAATTGGTGCTTCCCATTGAGCTGAGACTTCCTGCTGCGAAGCACAGAGAGAAAGCGGCTGCAAGCAAAGTGTAGACACAGATCTGTACATGGCTCTTCTAAAGACTACACTCAGAATAACAGATTGCATGCTGTACATTTAAAGTAGGACTAAGGCCTCATGTCCATGGGGAAAATCAGGCCCGCTAAAGATTCTCCATGGAGAATCCGTAGCGGGTCCCTCCTGCCCCGCGGACATGAGACATAAAAATAAGAATAAACTCACCTCTCGCACGCTCCGGATCTTCCCTTTGCCGCGGCTTCATCTTTTCTCCCTCGCGGCCGGATCTTCTTTCTTCGGCCCGGCTGATGCGCAGGGCACGTCGGTTACGTGCCCCGCGCATGCGCCGTCCCAAAGAAAAAAGATCCGGCCGCGACAGAGAGAAGATGAAGCCGCGGTGAAAGGAAGATCCGGAGCAGGTGAGTAAATTCCTATTTTGGTCTCCCGCGGATCCGGATGGCTTCCATAGGTTTCAATAGAAGCCCACGGGAGCCGTCCCCACGGGAGACCCGCACGAAAATGGAGCATGGTCCAGATTTTTCATGCTCCATTTTTTTTTAAATCACTTTTATTGACCATCCGTGAGTATTTATCTACCCGCGGGTAGTCAATGCATCCCTATGGGATGCGGATCCGCGGGCAGGAGAAGAGTTAAAATCCGCTGCAGATTTTAATTCTTCTTTTGCCCGTGGACATGAGGCCTAAGTGACCATTAGAAGTCCAACTGCTGGGCTCCCAATCCCAATTAGAATGAGAGGTCCTGATGGTCTCTAAACGAATGAGCAATGGTCAAGAATGAATATCACCTCTACATTCATTTCAATGGGGTCACTTGGAATTCAGTAACGGAGTACTTGAACTCAGCTATCTCTAGCAGTCCCATTATTTAGAGCATATACTTTCATCGATACCCAGGGCTCCGGGCATGTGATGCAGGGGCAGACCACAGAGTTGACTTATTCCCGAACCCCCAGACTTGCACTTGGGCAAGTTGGAGCCTAAATCACACTCAAACATAGTCTTGCATACTCCAAAACACTTTGCTGGCACCAATGACCATTTTACTTATAGATAGGTCAGCCACCTAGGTACTGCTCACTGACTGGATACAGCCCCTTCCGGTTCTCCAGCAGCCAAAATTACTACACTTGTTGGGGTCTATGGGTTGTTGGCGGAGCCACAAGGACAGACTAATAAAGGTTAATGACTAGAGATGAGCGAACGCGTTCGTCCGAGCTTGATATTCGTGCGAATATTAGGGTGTTCGGGATGTTCGTTATTCGTGACGAACACCATGCGGTGTTCTGGTTATTTTCACTTCCTTCCCTGAGACGTTAGCGCGCTTTTCTGGCCAATTGAAAGACAGGGAAGGCATTACAACTTCCCCCTGCAACGTTTAAGCCCTATACCACCCCCCTGCTGTGAGTGGCTGGCGAGATCAGGTGTTCGCCTAATATAAAAGTCGGCCCCTCCCGCGGCTCGCCTCAGATGCGGTGTGAGTTAGATGAGGGACAGTGCTGTTTGTACCGGAGCTGCTGTAGGGAAAGAATTGGTAGTTAGTGTAGGCTTCAAGACCCCCAAAGGTCCTTATTAGGGCCACTGATAGCTGTGTGTTGGCTGCTGTTAGCAGTGGGATTTTTTTTTCTTCTCAAAATCGGCTCTGCAGAGCGTTGCACCTGGCATTAGGGACAGAAGTGCTGCATAGGCAGGGAGAGTGTTAGGAGTGAGTGTAGCCTTCAAGAACCTCAACGGTCCTTTCTAGGGCCATATTTATCCGTGTGCAGTACTGTCCAGGCTGCTGTTAGCTGTGCTGCATTTTTTTTGGGCTTCTCAAAATCGCCTCTGCAGAGCATTCCACCCTCCATTGATACTGCAGGGAAAGAATTGTATAGGCAGGGCCACAACACAGTTATTATTCATAGAATATACGCAGTGCTGCCTGTTGGTGGGAAAAAACTGAAAACAAATCTATTTGTCCAGCCTCTGTCCGTCCTTACGGGCGGTGGACACGTGTGAGCTGCGTGAAAAACATTGCTAAATCATATGCAGCCAGCTACGCTTTACTGCTGGGTTCGCCATTTGCTTTCCTTAATTGGGAAAAAAAATACCTGCTCTGCCACAGTTAATAACTCTGCTACCCTCACGTTCTGTGACACATAAGCAGGGACACAGCACAGTTATTAAACTTCTCAGGTTCATTGAATATACGCAGTGCTGCCTGTTGGTGGGAAAAAACTGAAAACAAATCTATTTGTCCAGCCTCTGTCCGTCCTTACGCCTGTGGAGACGTGTGAGCTGCGTGAAAAACATTGCTAAATCATACGCACCCAGCTACGCTTTACTGCTGGGTTCGCCATTTGCTTTCCTTAATTGGGAAAAAAAATACCTGCTCTGCCACAGTTAATAACTCTGCTACCCTCACGTTCTGTGACACATAAGCAGGGACACAGCACAGTTATTAAACTTCTCAGGTTCATTGAATATACGCAGTGCTGCCTGTTGGTGGGAAAAAACTGAAAACAAATCTATTTGTCCAGCCTCTGTCCGTCCTTACGCCTGTGGAGACGTGTGAGCTGCGTGAAAAACATTGCTAAATCATACGCACCCAGCTACGCTTTACTGCTGGGTTCGCCATTTGCTTTCCTTAATTGGGAAAAAAAATACCTGCTCTGCCACAGTTAATAACTCTGCTACCCTCACGTTCTGTGACACATAAGCAGGGACACAGCACAGTTATTAAACTTAGATAATTCATTCACTAGAGGCAGTGGGGCCTTTCGTTTTCCAAAAAGGGCAAAAATTATATTTGGCCTGCAGTCTTGCGCCAATTTATTTCCTGCCTGTGAAATCAAATCACTGGTAATACAGCATGCTGAGGGGTAGGGGTAGGCCTAGAGGACGTGGACGCGGCCGAGGACGCGGAGGGCCAAGTCAGGGTGTGGGCACAGGCCAAGCTCCTGATCCAGGTGTGTCGCAGCCGACTGCTGCGCGATTAGGAGAGAGGCACGTTTCTGGCGTCCCCACATTCATCGCCCAATTAATGGGTCCACGCGGGAGACGGTTATTAGAAAATGAGCAGTGTGAGCAGGTCCTGTCCTGGATGGCAGAAAGTGCTTCGAGCAACCTATCGTCTACCCGCAGTTCTGCGCCGTCCACTGCTGCCAATCCGAATCCTCTGTCTGCTGCTCCTCCTTCCTCCCTGCCTCCTCACTCCACTACAATGACACCTGCTCAGGAGCGGGAACACTCCCAGGAACTGTTCTCGGGCCCCTGCTTAGATTGGGCAGCAGCGGTTCCTCTCCCACCAGAGGAGTTTATCGTCACTGATGCCCAACCATTCGAAAGTTCCCGGGGTCCGGGGGAAGAGGCTGGGGACTTCCGCCAACTGTCTCAACAACTTTCTGTGGGTGAGGAGGACGATGACGATCAGACACAGTTGTCTTGCAGTGAGGTAGTAGTAAGGGCAGTAAGTCCCAGGGAGCAGCGCACAGAGGATTCGGAGGAAGAGCAGCAGGACGATGAGGTGACTGACCCCACCTGGTGTGCAACGCTTACTCAGGAGGACAGGTCTTCAGAGGGGGAGTCAAGGGCATCAGCAGGGCAGGTTGCAAGAGGCAGTGCAGTGGCCAGGGGTAGAGGCAGGGCCAGACCGAATAATCCACCAAGTGTTTCCCAAAGCGCCCCCTCGCGCCATGCCACCCTGCGGAGGCCGAGGTGCTCTAAGGTCTGGCAGTTTTTCACAGAGACGCCTGACGACCGACGAACAGTGGTGTGCAACCTTTGTCGCGCAAAGCTCAGCCGGGGAGCCAACACCAACAGCCTCACCACCACCACCATGCGCAGACATATGATGGCCAAGCACCCCGCAAGGTGGGACAAAGGCCGTTCACCGCCTCTGGTTTGCACCCCTGCCTCTCCCCCTGTGCCCCAACCTGCCACTGAGATGCAACCCCCCTCTCAGGACACAGGCACTACCGCCTCATGGCCTGCACCCACACCCTCATCTCCGCTGTCCTCGGCCCCATCCAGCAGTGTAGTTCAGCGCACCGTTCAGCCGTCGCTTGCGCAAGTGTTCGAGCGCAAGCGCAAGTACGCCGCCACGCACCCGCACGCTCAAACGTTAACCGTCCGCATCGCAAAATTCATCAGCCTTGAGATGCTGCCGTATAGGGTTGTGGAAACGGAGTCCTTCAAAAGTATCATGGAGGCGGCGGCCCCGCGCTACTCAGTTCCCAGTCGCCACTACTTTTCCCGATGTGCCGTCCCAGCCCTGCACGACCACGTCTCCCGCAACATTGTGCGCGCCCTCACCAACGCGGTTACTGCCACGGTCCACTTAACTACGGACACGTGGACAAGCACAGGCGGGCAGGGCCACTACATCTCCCTGACGGCACATTGGGTGAATTTAGTGGAGGCTGGGACAGAGTCAGAGCCTGGGACCGCTCACGTCCTACCCACCCCCAGAATTGCGGGCCCCAGCTCGGTGGTGGTATCTGCGGAGGTGTATGCTTCCTCCACTAAAGCACCCTCCTCCTCCTCCTCCTCCTCTGTCTCACAATCAAGATGTGTTAGCAGCAGCATGTCGCCAGCAGTCGGTGTCGCGCGGTGTGGCAGCACAGCGGTGGGCAAGCGTCAGCAGGCCGTGCTGAAACTACTCAGCTTAGGCGATAAGAGGCACACGGCCCACGAACTGCTGCAGGGTCTGACACAGCAGACCGACCGCTGGCTTGCGCCGCTGAGCCTCCAACCGGGCATGGTCGTGTGTGACAACGGCCGTAACCTGGTGGCGGCTCTGCAGCTCGGCAGCCTCACGCACGTGCCATGCCTGGCCCACGTCTTTAATTTGGTGGTTCAGCGCTTTCTGAAAAGCTACCCACGCTTGTCAGACCTGCTCGTAAAGGCGCGCCGGCTCTGCGCACATTTCCGCAAGTCCCACACGGACGCTGCCACCCTGCGCACCCTGCAACATCACTTTAAGCTGCCAGTGCACCGACTGCTGTGCGACGTGCCCACACGGTGGAACTCTACGCTCCACATGTTGGCCAGGCTCTATGAACAGCGTAGAGCTATAGTCGAATACCAACTCCAACATGGGCGGCGCAGTGGGAGTCAGCCTCCTCAATTCCTTTCAGAAGAGTGGGCCTGGTTGGCAGACATCTGCCATGTCCTTGGTAATTTTGAGGAGTCTACCCAGGTGGTGAGCGGCGATGCTACAATCATTAGCGTCACCATTCCTCTGCTATGCATCTTGAGAAATTCCCTGCAAACCATAAAGGCAGCTGCTTTGCGCTCGGAAACGGGGGCGGGGGAAGACAGTATGCCGCTGGATAGTCAGGGCACCCTCCTGTCTATTTCTCAGCGCGTACAGGAGGAGGAGGAGGAGCATGAGGAGGATGAGGAGGAGGGGGAAGAGACAGCTTGGCCCGCTGCTGACGGTACACCGGCTGATTGCCTGTCATCCTTTCAGCGTGTATGGCCTGAGGAGGAGGAGGAGGAGGATCCTGAAAGTGATCTTCCTAGTGAAGACAGCCATGTGTTGCGTACAGGTACCCTGGCACACATGGCTGACTTCATGTTAGGATGCCTTTCTCGTGACCCTCGCGTTGCACGCATTCTGGCCACTACGGATTACTGGGTGTACACACTGCTCGATCCACGGTATAAGGAGAACCTGCCCACTCTGATTCCCGAAGAGGAAAGGGGTTCGAGAGTGTTGCTATACCACAGGACCCTTGCGGACAAGCTGATGGTAAAATTCCCAGCCGACAGCGCTAGTGGCAGAAGGCGCAGTTCCGAGGGCCATGTTGCAGGGGATGTGCGTAGATCGAGCAGCATGTACATCCCAGGCAGTGCAACAGTCTTTAAGGGCCTGGCCAGCTTTATGGCTCCCCACCAAGACTGTGTCACCGCTCCCCAGTCACGGCTGAGTCGGCGGGAGCACTGCAAAAGGATGGTGAGGGAGTACGTAGCGGATCGCACGACCATCCTTGGTGACGCCTCTGCCCCCTACAACTACTGGGTGTCGAAGCTGGACACGTGGCCTGAACTAGCCCTGTATGCCCTTGAGGTGCTTGCTTGTCCTGCGGCTAGCGTGTTGTCGGAGAGGGTGTTTAGTGCGGCTGGGGGAATCATCACAGATAAGCGTAGCCGCTTGTCAACCGACAGTGCCGACAGGCTAACACTCATCAAGATGAACAAAGGCTGGATTTCGCCAGACTTCTGTTCTCCACCAGCGGACAGCAGCGATACGTAAGCAATACGTAGGCTGCACCCGCGGATGGAAGCTACGTTCTCTCTCACCATCCAAAACGGGGACATTTCTGCTTCATCAATCTGTGTCTAATATTCCTCCTCCTCCTCCTCCTGCTCCTCCTCCTGAAACCTCACGTAATCACGCTGAACGGGCAATTTTTCTTAGGGCCACAAGGCTCACTCAAATAATTTTTCAGAACAATTTTTATAAGTTTCAATGCGCTTAAAAGCATTGGAACTTTAACTTGAACCAATTTTTCGTTACACTGGGCTGCCTCCAGGCCTAGTTACCACTTAAGCCACATTAACCAAAGCGATTAATGGGTTTCACCTGCCCTCTTGGCTGGCCATGGCCAATTTTTGGGATGTACATTAGTACTGTTGATACAGCAATTTTTGTGGGCCCTCGCCTACAGTGTAATCAAATTAATTTTTAGCCCACCTGCATTACAGCTGACGTTACCTCAGCTGTGTTGGGCAATGCAATGGGATATTTTTGTGTACCGCCGGTGGGTTCCAGGGAGCCACCCATGCTGTAGGTGCACACTGAGTTTTTAATACTTCTGTACACTTCTAAAGAACCTGTCTGACTGGGGCATGCAGTGTGGGCCGAAGCCCACCTGTATTACGCACGACATTACTACCTCAGCTGTGTTGGGCAATGCAATGGGATATTTCTATGTACCGCCGGTGGCTTCCTGGCACCCACCCAGGCAGTGGGTCCACAGGGAGTTAAACCTACATGTGTCCACTTGTAAAGAACCCCAGTCTGACTGGGGCATGCAGTGTGGGCCAAAGCCCACCTGCATTACGCACGACATTACTACCTCAGCTGTGTTGGGCAATGCAATGGGATATTTTTGTGTACCGCCGGTGGGTTCCAGGGAGCCACCCATGCTGTAGGTGCACACTGAGTTTTTAATACTTCTGTACACTTCTAAAGAACCCGTCTGACTGGGGCATGCAGTGTGGGCCGAAGCCCACCTGTATTACGCACGACATTACTACCTCAGCTGTGTTGGGCAATGCAATGGGATATTTCTATGTACCGCCGGTGGCTTCCTGGCACCCACCCAGGCAGTGGGTCCACAGGGAGTTAAACCTACATGTGTCCACTTGTAAAGAACCCCAGTCTGACTGGGGCATGCAGTGTGGGCCGAAGCCCACCTGCATTACGCACGACATTACTACCTCAGCTGTGTTGGGCAATGCAATGGGATATTTTTATGTACCGCCGGTGGGTTCCAGGGAGCCACCCATGCTGTAGGTGCACACTGAGTTTTTAATACTTCTGTACACTTCTAAAGAACCCGTCTGACTGGGGCATGCAGTGTCGGCCGAAGCCCACCTGTATTACGCACGACATTACTACCTCAGCTGTGTTGGGCAATGCAATGGGATATTTCTATGTACCGCCGGTGGCTTCCTGGCACCCACCCAGGCAGTGGGTCCACAGGGAGTTAAACCTACATGTGTCCACTTGTAAAGAACCCCAGTCTGACTGGGGCATGCAGTGTGGGCCGAAGCCCACCTGCATTACGCACGACATTACTACCTCAGCTGTGTTGGGCAATGCAATGGGATATTTCTGTGTACCGCCAGTGGGTTCCAGGGAGCCACCCATGCTGTGGGTCGACAGGGACTTCACAATAGGGAGTTGTACCTGCCTGTGTCTATGAATTAAAAAGCCCGGTCTGACTGGGGCATGCAGACACCTTGACAGAATGAATAGTGTGTGGCACATAGGTTCCCCATTGCTATGCCCACGTGTGCAGCTCCTGATGGCGGTGGCACAGGATTCTATTTCTCATTGCTTCTGTACAGCATTGTGGGCTATCGCTCCGCCACTTTTAAAGAGGGTCGCTGCCTAGCCGTGCCAACCTCTGCAGTGTGTGCCTGCGGTCCCTCGTCATGGCAGACGCAATTCTAAATAGACATGAGCGTGGTGTGGCATGAGGGCAGCTGAAGGCTGCGCAGGGACACTTTGGTGTGCGCTGTGGGGGGGAGGGGGGGCGGTTGGGCAGCATGTAACCCAGGAGAAGTGTCAGTGGAGTGTCATGCAGGCAGTGATTGTGCTTTGTTGGAGGTAGTGTGGTGCTTAGCAAAGGTATGCCATGCTAATGAGGGCTTTTCAGAAGTAAAAGTTGTTGGGAGGGGGGGGGCCCACTCTTGCCGGTATTGTGGCTTAATAGTGGGACCTGGGAACTTGAGATGCAGCCCAACATGTAGCCCCTCGCCTGCCCTATCCGTCACTGTGTCATTCCCATCACTTTCCTGAATTGCCCAGATTTTCACACATGAAAACCTTAGCGAGCATCGGCGAAATACAAAAATGTTCTGGTCGCCCATTGACTTCAATGGGGTTCGTTGTTCGAAACGAACCCTCGAGCATCACGGGAAGTTCGTTACGAATAACGAACACCCGAACATTTTGGTGTTCGCTCATCTCTATTAATGACTTTATAAACTAATATATATATATATATATATATATGTCTTATAAGCACTGCTACCTTTTTAGACTATTCAAAGGGAAAGGAGATACAATACACACAAGACAGTTTTTAAAAACTGTCACGCTGGGGAATGGACAGTTTTTTTTTACATTTATCATGCAGTACTCTAGCATCTGATAATTTGAGGTAGGGTCTCCCACAGACTTAACCCCTTCAGTGCCGGGTTTCTTCCCACGCTGTCAGACCCACCAGGGCAGGTTTTTTAAATGGTCTAATCATTTAATTTCAACTAATTTTGCAGTCGCGTTCCAAGAGCCATAACTTTCATTTTTCCATTGACACAGCCATGTGAGGGCTTGTTTTTTGCGGGACAAGTTGTACTTTTTGATGCCATTATTTTTGGGTATATATAATGTATTGCAAAAAATTTGTAGAGAGATTAGGGTAAAAAAAAGAAATCCTGCCATTTGTTTTTTCTATTTCATTTATACGGCGTTCAGTGTGCAGAATAAATAATGTGATAACATTATTCTCGGAGTCACATGATTCCGGCGATACCACGTTTATACAGTTTTTTATGTTTTGCTATTTTTGTACATTAAAAACATTTTTTTTTTTAAAGGTTTGCTTTTGTGTCGCCACATTCCAAGAGCCATATTAATGTTATTTCCCATTGCCAGAGCTTTAGAAGGCAGTGGTTTTTGCGGGATGAACTCCAGTCTTCATTTATCTAATTTTTTGGAACATGTAAAGTTTTGATCACTTTTTATTCCATTTTTTTCTAGTGGCAAGATTAAAGGGGTTGTTCCGCGAAAGCAAGTGGGGTTATGCACTTCTGTATGGCCATATTAATACACTTTGTAATCTACATTGTGCATTAATTATGAGCCATACAGAAGTTATTCACTTACCTGTTCCGTTGCTAGCGTCCTCGTCTCCATGGTGCCGTCTAATTTTCATCGTCTAATCTCCCGATTAGACGCGCTTGCGCAGTCCGGTCTTCTCCGTGTTGAATGGGGCTGCTGGTGCAGGAGAGCTGCTCCTCGTAGCTCCGCCCCGTCACGTGTGCCGATTCCAGCCAATCAGGAGGCTGGAATCGGCAATGGACCGCACAGAAGACCTGCGGTCCACCGAGGGTGAAGATCCCGGCGGCCATCTTCGCAAGGTAAGTAAGAAGTCACCGGAGCGCGGGGATTCGGGTAAATACTATCCGTTTTTTTTTTCAACCCCTGCATCGGGTTTGTCTCGCGCCGAACGGGGGGGCTATTGAAAAAAAAAAAAACCCGTTTCGGCGCGGGACAACCCCTTTAACAAAATCTGTAATTCTGGCATGTTTTTAATTTTTATTTTTCACTGCATTCTCTGAGCAGTATAAATAATGCATTAAAGTAATTCTACAGGCCGCTACGATTATGCCAATACCAAATTGGAATAGTTTTTTTCTTTTTCATGACTTTTTCACACTTAAAAAAAAAAAGAAAAGGTAATACAAGTTTAAAGGGGTTGTCCCGCGGCAGCAAGTGGGTCTATACACTTCTGTATGGCCATATTAATGCACTTTGTAATGTACATTGTGCATTAATTATGAGCCATACAGAAGTTATAAAAAGTTTTTCACTTACCTGCTCCGTTGCTGGCGTCCTCGTCTCCATGGTTGCCGTCTAATTTTCGCCGTCTAATGGCCAAATTAGACGCGCTTGCGCAGTCCGGGTCTTCTTATCTTCTCAATGGGGCTCCGTGTAGCTCTGTGTAGCTCCGCCCCGTCACGTGCCGATTCCAGCCAATCAGGAGGCTGGAATCGGCAATGGACCGCACAGAAGCCCTGCGGTCCACCGAGGGAGAAGATGCCGGCGGTCATCTTCACCGGGTAAGTAAGAAGTCACCGGAGCGCGGGGATTCAGGTAAGCGCTGTCCGGTGATCTTTTTTAACCCCTACATCGGGGTTGTCTCGCGCCGAACGGGGGGGGGGGGGGGGTTTGAAAAAAAAAAAAACCGTTTCGGCACGGGACAACCCCTTTAAATCACCCTCCTTTTGCCATATCTATAATAAAAAAAATCTAAATCATAAAAGAAAAATACATATTTGGTATTGCCGCATCCGTAAATTTCTGATCTATCAAAATAGTGCATTATTTACCGTACATGGTGAATGTAGGCCGAAAAAAAAATAAAGAACGCCAGAAATGGACTTTTTCAGTCACCCTGTCTCCCATAAAAAATGCAATAAAAAGCGATCAAAAAGTAGTATGTATTCCAAAATGGTACCAACGTTAACTAAAGGACGTCCCGCAAAAAATGAGCCCTTGCTCAAGTACGTCAATGGAAAAATAAAAAGTTATTGCGCGCAGAAGAAGCAGCAGAAAATAATTTTAAAAAATTAAATGTCTTTGAAAAAAATGCAAGTACTACAGCAAAAAAAAACTATACAAGTTTGGGATCGTAGTAATCGCACTGACCCATAGAATAAAGTTATCAGGTCATTTTTGTTGCAGTTTGTGTTGCAATAGAAACAAAACGCACTGAAGGATGGTGGAATGTCATTTTTCTTTCATTTTACTCCACTTAGATTTTCGTAAAAGTTTTTCAGTACATTATATGGTACTTTAAATGGTACCATTGAAAAATGCAACTCATTCCGCAAAAAACAAGCCCTCATACAGTGACGTCAATTGAAAAATAAAGGAGTTATGATTTTTTAAACGGGGGGAAGAAAAAAAGAAATGGGGAAAGAAGAAAAAAAAAGGGACTGTGTCATTAAGGGATTAAATAATGTACTAACTTTCTTCTCTGGGTCATTACGACGCACGGATACCACATGTGTAATTTTATTTTGAAATTTTCACAAAGTAAAGGGAGACAAGTCTTTTAATTTTATTTTTTTAAATAATTTACTTTTTTTTTATTTTTGTCCCTTATGGGAACTTCCACAGAGATCCATCAGGACTCCCTGATCACATTCTGGGGGGGTCCTATGCTGACAGACCTTTACATGCTGCAGTCACATAGACTGCAGCATGTAAAGGGTTAACACAGCAGAGAGCAGAGGTTATCTCTGATCTCTGCTGTAAGAGCTGGTACCATCATCTGACAGCCAAGCACCAGCTCTCCCTGCCACAGAGACCATTGGCTTGCTTCTGACAAGCCGATGGTTTCTATAGCAACCTGTAAACAAAGCAGGACATTAGAAGCAGGAGATTGCCGGCAGATCGGCAATATCTTCCTGCTTCTCAATGTCCTGCTTTGTTCTCTGTGGGACTGTGCAGGCAGAGCACACTTTCACAGCTTGTGGCATTGTGCTCTGCAGCTCCCGTAGTGATATATAGCCCTGAAATCTTCCTGGCTATGAGCAGTGGAGCTCGCCCCGGAAAATTTCCGGGCGTGCCACTCAAGGGGTTAAAGGGGTTCTGTCAGAAAAAAAAACAAAAAAACTCACCTGTGCCGTCGGGGGCCAGTCACTGGGAGGCTGCTGATCCTCTTCTTTCTCTCCAGCAGCTGTCCAATTGCAGGGCAGAAGCTGGCAAAGTACCAGCTTCCGCCCCTGCTCCAAGCATGCCAGGCGGCAAGTACTGCCGCCCGAGTCAGTGGTCGGTGCGTCACAAGTGATGCGTAACCAACTGATTGGCCTAGCCGCATTTAACTTTTGCCATCCTCGGAGCGTCAACAGTGAGTGGGCATGCGCCCCCTTCCCGGCGCGCATGTGCACTCGCTGTCAACTCTCCGTGGACCGCAGAGGTTAGACGCGGCCAGGACGGCGAGAGCGCGCAGGAGCCAACCCTGCACGAGGCAGGTAAACAGCGGAGGGAGAACAACAACGGGATTAGGTGAGGTTTTTTTTCCCACTCTTCTTTTTACAGGTTTTAACTCTACAGGGATGCAGGGCAGGATGCAGGGGAGTATACTTTTTTTTTTTTTTTTTTTTAACTGACAGAACCCCTTTAAAGGCTCCAAAATCTGCATCTCTGACCTCTTCCTTGTGACAGAATGGCTAAGGGTATGCACAAAATCCAAGAGTGAAATACAATTCAGTATTTCAGCCATATTTTCCCAGAAGGTGTTTTGGGAGAGAAACTATGACTTCCATATTTCATAACATTAATTTATCTACTAACAAGCACCAATGATCATACAATAGAACATAAAACACATGTCAAAATTTGAAAGTGAGACATTTTTCCATTTCATTAATAAAGAAAATATCTCATTTAGAAACTGATGGTTGCAATACATCTCAAAAAACTTAGGAAATGGGAAACAAAAGGCTGGAAAAGTGGTACTAATGAAAAACAGCTGGAGAATCAATCTTCTTCTAAGTCACATGTGTATAAGAAGAGAAAGTTAGAGAGGCAGAGTCTCTCAGAAGCAAAGATGGTCAGAGGTTTATGAATCTATGAAAACTGCATCTAAAAACAATTTCAGAATTTTATTTATATAGCACCAACATATTCTGCAGCTCTTTATATAGGATGCTTGGGATCTATGGGCCTTTAGACTTCACTGTATTACAAAACAGCTATGATGCTTTGATGCAAATCACTGCATGGGCTCAGGAATACTTCCAGAAATCATTGTCCGTGAACACAGTTCACCGTGTCATTCACAAATGCAAGTTAAAGAGTTAAAATTGTATCATGCAAAGAAGAAGCCATACATCAATACCAGAGGCGTAACTTGAATCTTCTGGGTCCCAGTGCAAAACCTGTAATGGGGCCCCCAACTATAATGCTTTATTCATAGTACTGGGCTCCCTATATGGAGAGGAGAGGCCTTATGGGGCCCCTAAGGTTCCTGGGCCCGGGTGCAACCGCATCCCCTGCATCCTCTATAGTTACGCCCCTGATCAATACAATCCAAAAACGCTGACATCTTCTCTGGGCCAAAAAGCATCTAAAATAGACTAAGGCAAAACGAAAAACTGTTCTGTGGTCAAATTAATCAAAATTTGAAACTCTTTTTGGAACCCACGGACGCCGTTTCCTGCGGACTCAAGAGGAGAGGGACCATCTAACTAGTTATCAGTTCAACAGTCTGCATCTCTGATGGCATGAGGTTGCATTAGTGCCCATGGCATTGGCAGCTTACACATTTTGAGAGGCACTATCAATGCTGAGCAGTATATAGAGGGAGTTAGGACATCATATGCCCCATCCAGACAACGTCTATCAGGGAAAGCCCTGCATATTTCAGTAAGACAATGCTAAACCACATACTGCATCCATCACAATAGTATGACTTCACAGAAGAAGAGTCTGGGGGCTGAAGCGGCCAATAATGAATATTCAATCAACCACCATAAGCAGAAAACACTGTGGGCACTAAGTTCATTCAGACCTACAGACATAAAACTTACAGGTGTAAGATGGACCACATAAAACAAAGACGTCTACAGATTTCCAAGCATATGGGTATGGGACATATAAATACTGCATGTAAAGTTCAAATTAGCAGGCGGCTTAGGAGTTTGCGCCCCATGCAGTTGGACAGGATGCATTACCTGTGCCTGCCGATGGTAGAGCTGCCTGTATCCTCAGATGTGCGACTATCGGGTATCTTAATTTTAATTGTAAGGTAAGTAATATTACAAGGATATTCCCATCTTGGAATGCTATGGTACAGATTTAACATTCCTTAAGATGACGAACGCATCATGATATCTGGATTTACAGCATTGTAGTACATTGTGGATGAGTTACCATAATGCTTTGAATGTCAAGTTCATGTTTGCATCATCTGCATATCACTAGGATATGCCATCATTTTATGATCACTGCCCCCCACCTGTAAAAAGAAAATGAAGAATCCAGAGATGCATTTTCCTACGCAGTGGGCGGTCAGGAGTTTCGCTGTGCAATGAACTACAAAATAGTCTCATCCAGAGCCCATTTAACCAGCACTGCAGGTCCTTCATTCTAGGGATTAGTGAGGGTCCTGGCAGTTGGATTCCCAGAAATTGATGGCATTCCCTGTGGAAAATCATTTTTGTGACATTACAATGCTCTGTGGTGGGATTACTTTATGTATGAAGCTGTTACCAGGTCACTGTCATGTCCGTGTATGCCGTGGGGACAACGACCTACATGGACGCAACTCAAGTAAGGGCTGGAGGGAAAGGGTTGGGATAGGGGATAGGGGAATCGCACTGCCAGAGTGCCGTAGATGGGATCATATGACTACCTATGAGTTAATCCCATCTACGGCACTCTGGCAGTGCGATCACGTGACACAGCGTCCAAAAACGTCTGACGTCACTATGCACGATGGAACCCCATGTGACCAAGTCACGGGAAGATCTTTGCACTAAACGTCATCACGTTCAGCGTACCATCACGTGACCTCCCGGGATCCATGACGAAAGATCCCATGGAGGAAGGCAGCGGAGATCCGCCCCTTTCGTGTGTCCAAGGATGCTGAACGCTGGCCGGATCGGCTTGGGGGTATGTTTCCCATTATGGTGCAACATTATATAGCCTCCCCCTCTCCTTCCCTTCCTCCCTCCTCCCCCCCTCCCCCCCCCCCCCGTCCTGAGTTCCGATCACGTGGTGACAGCGTAGTGTCTCCGTAAGGGGACCGCTAAACATACACAGTTTCTATATATAATGTACAAACAACCATAATAGTATACTATTAATAACGAGAGTGGGATGCTATTAATTAGAAATTATACATTGTTTAGGGTTTGCAGACTGTTTAGATTGAAACTCCTCCCCTTCCCCTTCCCCTTAGAGTATGTCAGCTATAAATAGGAATCACTAGACATGTGTCCCTTATGCTTGAAAAAGGCTTACAAAAAGCCGAAACGCGTTGCGATATCTATCCACTTACCTTTGTATGTGTATAATAAATTGTTTTATGAAATACACCCCTGCATCGTTGGAATTTCCCTGCTTCTTTGGATATTGGGGTGCCAGGAGTCCAAGGCACCCCACATCAAGTAAGATTTTCACTTGTTGATACAGTTGGATGGAGCGCATCAAGTGAGTTTTTCTGTCTCTTTTAAAATTTACATTTCTTTCCTCCTTGACAATATTGTTTCGGAGTCGCTCGCTGCCGCTCTCCCCTAGGGGATGTCTCAGGACCACTAACGTATTCCACCTCAATTGATTTGAAATACCTCAGTGGACCCATGAACTGACCGGTTTCCTTTTATTAGGACCGGTTCAGTTGCGGTGAGTTCTTTTTCTATATTGTTCCTGTCTGTAACTTCGTTGTACACCATCGGAGCGCCGCTTCTGATTTACTGTTTAATAATTCCAATATGATATTCGTAGTACACAAGTGATACTATAGATCGAGGAAGGTTAAATGTCCACACAACTTCGGAATGTCCCATCCATCTGGCATCCAGTATCATATCTTGTTCGAATTCCGATATTCATGCCACCTTGCCTTGAGCACACCGGCCAGCATTCAACCTCGCTTACAAGATAACACCTCACTAAGACAGGTATGGGCATTGCAAAGCTGTCCCCTAAGTTAACACCACTTCATAATTTATTTACATACTGCTATCCCATGACTTTTGGAACATCAGTGTATTTTACCACTGTATGGTGGTATTTACATGGATGTTGTATGGCACTGCACAGTATATTATTTTGCAGTGTATGATGGTAACAGCATTGCTAGTATGGTTATTTGCACACTGTGTGACAATAGAGGTACATTATTTGGGATGCTAACAGAAGTTACTGCACAGAGAACCACCCAATATTAGGCCAGCCCTTAATGGGGACGATTCTGAGGGGCTCTAAATTGTGATATATTCTGAGAGGTGTTTGTGTGATTTTTGCCCCATCTTTGCTCTTACTAGAACCTTTATTATACACCGAGATAAAAAAAAAAGGAAAGACATTGAAAGTGTTTATGCTTGAACATCATAAAACCACATTAAATACTCTGCAGAGTGTTATATTCGTGTTCCTGAATTTCTAGTACAGCCTTGTAGATTTTATTAGTTTTTGGTAGTGTAAATAAATCAGGAATTGAGAACTCATAAAAACACTTAGAAAATAGAAATGGTCATAAAGCATAAGTAGTAATTTTCAATTCTTGGGTTTCTGTCTCTCAAAACTTGCAATGGGCTTTGTAAAACTTTTTTTGACTCTTTTAATAAAAGATGTTATTGGATGGTTCAGATGTGCCCACCATTAACCGTTCTTGAATTTTGTTAAGGATTCTAGTCTCTCCTGATAAAAACGACCATTATAATCTTGCTCCATCCAGTAAGAAGGAATAGGTTAAATATATACATTGTTTGACATGTCAGCCTATGGTCCATGAATGGCTGTTGGATAGCCTCCATAGGAAGCATCTATCACAGCCATCCCAATAGGATGCCATAAATATTCCTGTTCTCTTCATGTGGGTGTTTATAGTGATGGATGGCTGATGAATATCTTCCATCAGAGGCATCCATTGGACATATACTATTTTTTTAATCTCATGCTACACATTTTGGGATATGCGTAATGAAAGAACACATTTATACATAATACAAACCAAGACGAAGTGCAGATCACATCTTAACAGTCTGAAAGATATTGTTTAAGGGGTTGTCTAGGACTTTTACTATTGATGATGATCTATCCTCGGCCCAGTGCAGTATTAACTGCTACACTACTGGGGCTATCTCTGTGAGTAATGGCTCGGGCAACTCCCAGTGAAGACCAGATCCTGCTTGGAAGGGTCAAGGGTGAAAACCAAGGTTCCTTAAGTGCTGCCTCCCCAGATAGCCTGGTGTATTGCAAGGTGGATCCACATCTATCTGTCTTAGGAACAGGTTGTTATCTGGTGGTGGCTGTTGCTATTGCGGCTGATATGGGCTTATGTACACTTTAATTGTGCTGTACCATAGAAAGAGGTACTGTCCTCCCTCTCGGTTATGAGACAGAATACACAGCTCTGTGCAAGATAGTTGAGGACCACGATAGGACTGATTTAGTTGCTGTGACATTCATTTCTAGATCCCTTTGGGCCATAGAGTTGATCTGGCTGTATGTATTTTACTTGGTACCTGCCGGACCGAAAGAAGAGTTAGGTTTACTGCAGAGCCCAAATTTAACATGAAAAAGGCGAAACTTGTGTGGCACTTAGGCACTGTACAGTAAATTATCCTTGCACTGTAACTTTATACTGTAGGTGCACTGTGTAGCATTGATTTTATTATTTATGTGTAAGAGGGGTGAGCAGTGCCCTACTCCCCGCTTATGGATTACAACACCTCTACTGCCATGTATGTTTGAATGGAAGACCAGCTGTATCACTGGGGCAATGGACCGCACAGTGCATTGGAGGTGAAGGAGTCCCTCCCTGCCGTTGCTGGACACCGAGGTGTTGGTGTTGAAGTACGATTGGACTGTGAGATGCTGATACTCGGCGAAGAGGACACCAGTGATAGTCAATGTACAAATTTCTTCCGGGGACATTAACCATAAATCTCTGGCCAGGGTTTGGGGGATATGGACTGAGAGAGTAACTCTCCAAAGTGACTCTGAGATTTCAGCATGCAGAGTAAAGTAATGGCACTAAAATTTGGTTTTACGCAAGGCCTTAATTTGTGCATACTTGTTCTATAGTTGCACTGTGCTATGCATGTGATAATATGATGTATAATGGGGCAGGACGACACTGGTTAAAGCGGCAGCTGCAGAAGGTACAGCAGCACACTGTGTTCGTAGATGTATGTATTCGGGGAGTCCGCGAGTCTGTGGAGCTGCTAAATCCCAGAGAATTAAAGCGGCATGGTCTGTATTGTGTGCAGACGGTGGCATCTACGGTGCGTGAGGCTGCTATGATAGTGCATGCTGTGGACCTCCGGATCTAAAGCATGCAGAAGTCTAATGAAGGAGGAGTAGTAGAGGTTACTATGTTTGATGCAGCTTAATGTAATGGTTCGTCCAAGAGATTTCGGTAGCACCTATGATGTCAGAGATCTGATAAGTAAGGACACAGCTCCTACAGAGTGTAATGGGTCAGTCAAGACACGGAACAACCGGTGACAGACATGAGGAAGGAAGGTCCATAAATCATGTGCCTTGCTGCCGCCAATCAGAAGAGATGAACAGGATACACATATAATGGATAACTAATTGACTACTGTCTCTTTAAGAGTTTATGCCACTAGTTATCTTGAAGCAACTTTCCCTCTTATGTCATTAATACTCTTCCCATTTAGGAAAAGTTATTTTTTTATTAAGAAAAAAAATGTTGCCTTCGTCTTCACCGCCACATTATAATACTACCACCGCCTACTTCATGGGCACCATACTGTAAGTTACTGAATGGTACGGATGCTTGTATGATGTACAAGAGTACAAAAAATGGGGTCACAATGCAACTGTCTATTCCATGTACCCCGTTATTTACTACAAACCACAGCATACATGGTGTAAATAATAAGAAAGCTTATGATCCTGCATTTTCACGACCTCTTCTGTGCTACGTCCCCACTGGAGAGAATACCAGAGACAGAGCTATAGTTATGGGATTCATTATGACAGTGTGAGCTGGAAGACACCGCAGCCGTTTCATAAGGGGAACCAAGAAGTAATATAAGCTTCCTTACACCTCACAACGAGGTTAATCAAAAGATTTATGGAAAATAAGTACATAGTGTTAGAGCAAAGGAAATACACACAGGAGAACTCAGCGGAATAAAACACAGGATCAAACCATGAGCAAAATCAATACTAGAAAGAGGCTGAGATCCGGACTCGTAAAAGCAAGATGGAATGTCCTACAATAACAGGGCCAGCCGGAGATCTATGGGCAAAGTACAGCATTCAATACACCAGAAATATAGCAATATACAGAGGAGCCAAAAGAAATGTATACACACTTCAAAAGTGATTATCGATGCCCTTTTTTTTAATCTAAATTGAATTATTAGGCGATGTGTAGTATTATCTTGTCTCTAGAGATGTCAGTGGGGGCACGATTGCTAAAGCTACCATGTGGCCATCGGGAGAGCCAAATAAAATAGCGGAGACACGTTCGAGAGTCCCTGTGGACATTGTAACCAATGTTGTTTGTGCAGTATCGATGGCCTGGATGTTGATGGTGACCACTGTGAGTACCTAATGTGATTGCAGAAGTCAAACGTGACTTAGAGTTACCCTTTAATGGAATGGAGTTCAGGCTGGGGTTAGTCCCTATGTTACGGAGGGAGCCGGACTGGTGAAACATGTTGGGGAGCGGAAGGCTCACTTCAGTCTGCGTCCCTGACTGGACCAATACGGGGGTTAGTGGCCGTGTCATCATAAGTTGGCATCAGTGAAAGCAGAGTGTCATGGCCAGGTTCTAACCACTCCAGTTTGGGTCTTGGTTTATTTCGCTGCTCACAATAGTGAGCCCGAGGCATGGCAGAGTAATGGAGTTACCTAGGACATGTAATAATGCCAGACATTGTTGATGCTCAAAGAATGTTTTAACAGGATAATGGGTGAATGAGCCTAACTGGTCTTTACTTCTCCTGTAAGTTGGGTTGACAACAAACACAGTTTTATCTCTTTGTTCTGAGATATAAACAATAACTGTGATGTATTCTTTAATTGCCTCAGTCTGGATGATTATAACAAACCATAAATTGCCTGAGTTCCAGGTTTTACTCACGCAGTTGTAGTAGCCCAGTACATGCTTCCCTGGCTCCCTCCATAATGTCATACATGTCATGTCTCATGTTGATGCACTGTGTAAACCTGTCTAGTTATTCTGTTATGTGTATTGCACAGCTGCAGTGTGTGATGGGTTAAGTGTTTGCAAGAGCATGCAGATTGCCTGTGAATGTATCAATCTATGTCCTGTCATGTGATATGAGTGAGAGTACAAATAGGAGTGTTTGAGAGCAGGAAGAGGTCCATGTCTTCTAGGTTCCTGATAAAGAGTGCCAGCTGCATGGGGGTACCTTTAACCCTTGTGTAGTGAAGAATGGAAGAGGAGGAGAGATTCCCTGGATTGCCTGATCTAGAATGAGAGAGGAGTGAGTTCCAATTGGAGAGAGAGAGCGTGAGAGAGAAGTAAGTGGAGTTTTTTCCCAAGGCCCAGAGCAGAGGTATTCTTATCAATTGTTCACACCCGAGCGTCATGAAATCTGGGACCGCTGGGTGGAGGTTTTCTTCTTCAGTTGTTCACGCCCAAGCGTCCTGAAGTCTGGGACTGCTGGGTGGAGGTAAACGTCTTCAATTGTTCACACACAGGCGTCCTGAAGCCTGGAATCAAGTCTGTCTAAATGCCTGCACTTAGAGATTGTCCATTTTGCCTCGTACTGCTGGAGTTTGTTTAAGTAAAGTTGTTCCAGACCCTGACCGTTCCCAGGGACCTGAGGTACATTACATCTGTCTCCCTCTCCTAGGGGTGTCCAGAAGAGGCCCAGTGCTGCCCTGGTTGTGGCTACGTGCATCTTCCTGGGAGGGAGCGTGGTAAGTCTCGCTGTGACAAGCCAGCATCTTACCCTCCCCGCTCCTTAACCTATGCCATGTGTCCGGTGTCACTCTACAGGAGACTGCACAGTCCTTGTCTTGTAGTCCTTCAAGGCTGAAAAATATGAAGCTTCCCTCCTTACACTACCCCTCTTTTTTCTCTTGCCCGTCCTTGGGCATATGGATATGTTAAATAGGTAAAATAGTATAATAGCATTTCAGATATTGAAATCATTAGTTCAGCACTTTGGTTGAACTGTGGGGTCACCATAGATGACTCGAGGGTTAGAAATGTTACATATTCCTCAACTACCCTGTATGGACAGAAACACAGGTGGTTGCTGGATGAGTGAGGCAGCACCAGCAAGCTGCCCAGTGTGTCCCTCTGCAGAAGCAGATGATGTGGAGAACACAGAAATGCATCAAGCACTTTCCAACATCCGGTCTAGATCGTCTGGATGACTGATGACAGAGGCTGACTACAGTAGCCTAGACTCCCTGAAGGCCCATTATCCAGATGTAGTAAAATCATATAAATTGCCCGGGTTCTGGGTTTTACTCACATAGACCTTGTCTTTTATTCCAAACAATATGAAGACAGGCATTTTGGAGTCTCAGTGAAGGTGATGCAGGCTCTCTAAACTGCCAGCCCATAGGGCACTCAAGCATAGTGGCCTTCTCAATGTAACGCATAGGGTAGCAAGATTCTACCAGACCTAAAAACACGAGACTATTTCTACTCCACCTCACTCTGCCATGCACCAGCACAGTCTACTCCTTTTTTTGTTTCCGGTCCAGGAGTGCGTATGCTAAGATACAACCACATCCCAAGTAACCCCCTCTGGCCTGCTCTTAAAGGCACAGATCATGCATAAAAAATGTAATACATTGACATGGAAAACAACCAAGCAAGTAAACACAATCTTCCCCCATTACAGTCACGCCATTCATTTTCAATGGGACTCGAGAAATAGCCACTTGCTTGTACTAGACTATTTTCAAAAGTTCCATTGAAATTAATGGAGTGGCACCACTTGAGTAACAGCGGTGACAGCTATCCTTTCAGTAAGAGTTTTATCAACTATCCACATCAGGGCAGCGGATATGGATCAGCTGTGCCTCAGAACTGATTCGACTTGGTGCTAGATCTAGGGGCAACATATGGGGTTTCCTGGTTTTCACTCCTCCACCGCACTAAGCAGGATCTAGACTTCACTGCAGGGACCCCCACAGCATTACCCCCGTAATAGTCTCAGTTAAGAGGCAGCTGATGGACTTGGTCAGGTTCTATGTAATGTGGGACTGGAGAGTGTAGACAATGACGTAGTCAAGGAACAAGTCAGGATCAGGGCTGGTGGATAACTTACATGGCCAAGAAGCAGGCTGAGGGACAGGGCAGACAGCGGACAAAGAAATGCGTATTCAATAAACAAGCCAGTATCAGGAAGGGTGAAAATCTGGGAAGACGGGTGTTTCAGACACGAGTCTATTACCGGGAGATCAGATAGGAAGGGAGTAGCACTAGAGATGAGCGAGTATACGCTAAGGGCAATTGCTCGAGCGAGCATTGCCCTTAGCAAGTACCTGCCCACTCAAGATAAAAGGTTCGGGTGCCGGCGCAGGGGAGCGGTGAGTAGCGGCAGTCAGCATGGGGGAGCGGGGGGGGGGGGGGGGGAGAGAGGGAGAGAGAGATCTCCCCTCCATTCCTCCCCATTCTCCCCCGCAGCTCCCTGCCCGCCGGCGGCACCCGAACCTTTTGTCTCGAGCGGGCAGGTACTCGCTAAGGGCAATGCTCGCTCGAGCAATTGCCCTTAGCGAGTATGCTCGATCATCACTAACTAGCACCTGTAGAGTTCATGCACATATTGGATAATCGCAGCATTTCCACATAAAAAACCATGTCAAAATTGTTTTCTGCTGTGCATGAATGTCCCCTTAAACAATAGAGACTTGATTTCTCAGGCACCTGAGGATGGGTGGAGTAGAGCTGAATAGGCCAGGACCTGTCAGGATTGGGTGGAGACAGGAAAGCTGGTTGCACATACTGGCCCTTTAAGAGGAGGACTAAGTGTATGCTCCCACCCCGTGAAAACTAGGAAACTGATAGGAAACACAGACAACATGGGGGATACGGTGCTGCCTATGCCCAACATTACGCCTTAACAATCCTATGGATAGATGAAAAAATATACCCCTTTAAGTGGAATTTGAGCAGAAATACCAGACACAGCCATTGGTCAGGGAGGAGAAAAAATTCCAGAAAAAATGAAGTCCTTTTTTTCTAATCTTGTACGATTTTTTTTAAGATGTTGCCACTTGACAGCTCTGATCTTGGGCGATGTTAGCTCTACACCCTTTGTTTTCTTTCTTGAAACGTTTATTACCGTGTCCTCGACTCCATGATATAAACAGGCGCTGCTCAGCTGTAGGCAGTAAAACATAATCCCTTTGATGGACACCGCGGAAACAGGAGTAAAGCAATATTAAACACATTAATCCCGAATATTGATGGAGGCTTTATTGCTTCCTGATACATTTTGTAAGGTCAGCACATTAGAAAATAAAAAAACTATCTACAATGCCACACGAGAGACTGAGATGTTTGGTAAAAATGTCACCGCGGTTCGGGGTCTTTTCTTTATCGTTGTTGTTCGGGGACTGTACAATGGACTCAGTGTGGGACTTTACAAACTATCAGACTTTATGATCTCAGTTTTGTAAATTCCATCGACATGAACATATTGAAAATGCCACCAGGCGATGGGATCCGTTGAATATACTATCGGCTTGGAAGCGACGTTACATTTGCTGTGTTTGACAGAACGGGGATTTTCATCTTTCAACCACTTGTTGATGGGGAAGATTAAAGCAGATTGATAGAAAATGGGGCGAGCGCGTCCTGACTTTGTTCAGAATGGAATCGGAATACATGAGGACGCCGGATAATTATACTCTGAAATCACCCGGGAATTCTCTCTCTCTCCATAGAAACATATACAGAGAGATAATGCAGTGCGTTCCCAGCACAGGATATACGACTGTAACCTTCCGAGATAATCATCAGTCACAAACCAACTACCATAAAAAGATAAATAAAACTGAAATAACCGCATAAGATTTTGGTTAACACTTTATTGACCCGCCATTTTTTCGAATTTTTGTTTTCTCATCCTAGTCATTCAAGGGCCATAACTTTTTCTTTGTTCCATCAACATAAATTCGTTTGAGAGCTTTTTTGCAGAACGAGTTGTATTTGACATTTGGAGTGACCCTCCATTTTTGGGATAAAATTTCATCCTGGGACCGCAGGAGGCAGTTATTCTACCTGCTGTTGCCCTTCTGTGCTGATGTCCCTACGATCTGCTGGTTTTGGGTCCCATTTTTAGCCATTGAAGATCGCTGACCTAATCTTCAGATTACCTAATCCTCACAGTTCATTGGTAGTGTGCACTATACCTACTCTCTGATTGGCAAACACTGCTCATGTGATTGGTGCCAGTTTGTATTAGCTAGCTAGAACATTGCAGAAGCCATCTCAGATGACTGAAAATGGGATCCCAAACCAGCAAAGTAGAGAAACATTGACAGAGAAGAACAACAGCTAGTAATATATCCCAGGACAGGAGGGTCACTTTAACATATGATGTGTTGAAAATGTATGACGTTTTAAAATGGAGTGAAATGGAAAAAACTCAATTGCGCTATTGTTTTTTGCATTTTGTTTTTTGTAGTCATACAAGATTTCTATACCTTTTTAGTTTACTATTAGAGATGAGTGGGCATAGTCGTCTGAGCTTGATGCTCGCTCGAGTATTAGGGTACTCGAGATGCTTGTTACTCGAGACGAACACCACGCGGTACTCGAGTCAATTGCATTTCCTTCCCCGCATGTTTAGCGCCATTTCCTAGTCAATAAACATGTGGGGAAGGTATTACCACTTCCTGCTGTGATGTGCCAGCCCTCTGCCCGCCAACAGCAGTGAGGGGCTGGGCCGATCAGGTGACCGCCGAGTACCTAAATTGGTCCCGCCCGCGGCTCGCCTCAGACGCATGCTGGCAGAGGTTAGGGAAACTGCTGCTGCTTATACAGGGATAGTGTTAGCGTAGGATCCTATCGTCAAGAACCCCAACGCTCCTTCTTAGGGCTACATCTGACCGTGTGCATTACTGTTGTGGCTGGCTGGGAGTAGTAGTGCACCATTTTTTTTTAAGCATCTCGGACTGTGCAGGCCATTACAGCTATAGCTTTCTCAGTCTGCAGTGTATTACGTAGAGTTTAGGGACAGAGCTGCCTAAATAGGGAATGTTTTACAGGACTCCTGATTCTCTGTGCAAGAACCCCAACGGTCCTTCTTAGGGCTACATCTGACTGCGTGCATTATAGTTGTGGCTGGCTGGGAGTAGTAGTGCATCAAGTTTTCCTAGCCTACTGCAAAGTAGTTCAGCTATACTGTTCTGTGTCTGCACTGCATAACGCAGAGTTTAGGGACACAGCGACTTCTATAAGGAAAGTTATACAGTCCTGATCCTCCGTACAAGAACCCCAACACTCCTTCTTAGGGCTACATCTCACCGTGTGCTTTACAGTTGTGGCTGGCTGGGAGTAGTAGTGCATCAATTTTTGTATTACGCATCTAGGCCTGTTCCCAGCCTTGCAGTTATAGCGCTCTCAGGCTGCAGTGCCGCACAACGAGCTCTCACCGTGAAACTGTACTCTAACATTTCCTAGCCTACTGCAAACGACTTCAGTTATACCGTTCTGTGTCTGCAGTGCATTAGACAGAGATCTCACCGCTAAACAGTACTGTAATATTTCCTGGGCCACTGCAAAGTATTTCAGCTCTGCCGCTGTGCAGAGCGTCTCACAATACCCTTTCCTTGGTGGGGCTGAGATCGCCGCAGTTACCAGCACTATCCACTGGCTTTAGAGTCTTCTCCCACTCCACACAGCCTCTATTATCTACAAGTCTCTGCGAGCGGTGAATTACCCCTAGGTATCAGCGCAAGACAGCGGGTTAATTTTTCCTAGTCACAGCATAGAGCCTCTGCTATCTATAAGTCTCTGTGTGCGGTGAATTAAAGGGGTTGTCCCGCGCCGAAACGGGTTTTTTTTTTTTCAATAGCCCCCCCGTTTGGCGCGAGACAAACCCGATGCAGGCATAAAAAAAACAAACCGTCCAGTACTTACCCGAATCCCCGCGCTCCGGCGACTTCTGACTTACCTTCTGAAGATGGCTGCCGGGATCTTCACCCTCGGTGGACCGCAGGTCTTCTGTGCGGTCCATTGCCGATTCCAGCCTCCTGATTGGCTGGAATCGGCACACGTGACGGGGCGGAGCTACGAGGAGCCGCTCTCCGGCACCAGCGGCCCCATTCAGAAGGGAGAAGACCGGACTGCGCAAGCGCGTCTAATCGGGCGATTAGACGCTGAAGATTAGACGGCACCATGGAGACGAGGACGCTAGCAACGGAACAGGTAAGTGAATAACTTCTGTATGGCTCATAATTAATGCACAATGTACATTACAAAGTGCATTAATATGGCCATACAGAAGTGTATACCCCCACTTGCTTTCGCGGGACAACCCCTTTAAGCCGCAGTTGTCAGCGCTGTACAGCGGGGTAATTTATTTGGTGATCAAGACTCCTTATGGAGTGCAAACGCGTCCTGTGTGTAGACGTCTGACTGTTTTTATGTAGCACTTCATTCAATAAAGGCTTGTGGACACCATCTCTGTGAAGACAGCATTTTTCCGCATCTACTTAATTTATTTGGGCCCTGCTCTATTCTTAATCCGCCATGATGAGGAGTAGGGGTAAGGGTCGAGGACGCGGACGTCCAAGTGAGGGTGTGGGCACAGGCCGAGTTCCTGGGCGTGGTGAATCACAACCGGCTGCTGCGGGATTAGGAGAGAGGCACGTTTCTGGGCTCCCCAGCTTCATATCACAATTTACGGGTCCGCGCAGTAGACCTTTATTACAAACAGAGCAGTGCGAGCAGGTCCTGTTGTGGATGGCAGAAAACGCAATGTATCGACCACCCAGTCTTCTACGCAGTCCACTACTCCCGGCCTAGGGACTGCAACTCTGAATCGTCTGGCTGCTCTTCCTTACTACCAGCCTCCTCACTCCATGAAAATGACATATTCCGAGCAGGACAGCATATCATCCGCGCTGAAGAAATGTCACAAGACGGGAATGACATCAGAGCATTGCACAGTCGACCACCCAGGCGATAATCTCTCTCTCCTTCCCCCAAAATTCAGGTTTTTGTATCTGGTCTCCTAGCAAGTTGCGAGCAAATCCGCCGCCATACACAATGTTAATTGTGTACCCACTGTGGGTTACACGGATCCATCGAGATCAATGGAGCCCGTACGCGCAAAATCGGCACTAAAATAGAGCATGCTGTGATTTTTTTTCCTCTTGCGGAATTCTCAATTCCTACGCGCATACCTTTATGTTATCTGGTTGCTATTAGGTAAAATGAAAGTGTATAAAACTGTTAGAATTTAGGGGAGCGAGTGTTAAGGAACTTTTCATTTGTATTTTTGCTAAGAATAATGTAGGTTTCAGGCCCTGGGACCAGCCAACACCCCACCCCACCCAACTGCCACATGCCCTGAATAACTTGATTTTCTAAATTGGCCTTTCCTATTATTAGTTCACATTTGCATCATGCAGTGATCCAATGGCTCACGTACTGCTGCTTCCTCTAGGAGCAAATGCCCTTTTTGCACTAACCTTTATGGTTTAGCTGTATTTACTAATGGGTCTGGTCTGAGGTATACATTTTTTTAAAGGATCTGGTCTGGGGTTCAAATTCATTTGGGGTCTGGTTTAAGGTCTTAATTTATTTAGCAATCTAATTTGAAGTTTGAAAGAACTTTTTTGTATGAGGTCTCAATTAATTTTCAGGTCTGCTCTGAGGTTTGATGATTCACCGGCCCCCATCTTGTATCACGTATATCTTATTTAAATGTAGAATGTTCCTTGCACAAAACAAATCTTTCTTTAGCTTAACGTAACCCCTCCAATACAATGTATATGTGTTTCTAATGGCATAGTAGGCCATAAACGTTTGTTTAAGAGTCACTACATCTTTAGGGTGGATTCAGACGAGCGTATATCAACTGGGTTTTTTAAGCCCAGCCAATATACGGCGTCTCTCTCTCTAGGGGGGAGGAGGCTGGAAGAGCCGGGAGCAGTGCTCTGAGCTCCAGCCCCCTCTCTGCTTCCTCTTCACCCCACTGCACTATTTTCAGTGAGGAGAGGCGGGATGTGGCGGAGCTAATTCCTGGAACTTAGCCCCGCTCCCATTCCACCTCCTTTCATTGCAAATAGTGCAGAGGGGCAGAGAGGGGGTGGAGAGGAGGCAGAGAGGGGTGGGAGCTGAGAGCACTGCTCCCGGCTCTTCCAGCCTCCCCCCCTTCCTGCAGAGAGAGACGCCGTATATCAGCTGGGCATGAAAACCCAGCCGATATACGATCGTCTGAATGCACCCATATATGTTTGGTCAATACTAAAAAGTGACACATGATTTATTAATTCCAAGAACTTTGCAAATGCTCAGGGGAAATTCATTACATGTGGAGAAAAGGCATTTTAGACATCAATATTAGAAAGGGTTCTTTACAGTCAAGGAACCCAGACACGTTAAAGGAGATGTCCCGCGCCGAAACGGGTTTTTTTTTTCTTTAAACCCCCCCCCCCGTTCGGCGCGAGACAACCCCGATGCAGGGGTTAAAAAAACCACCCGCACAGCGCTTACCTGAATCCCGGCGGTCCGGCGTCTTCATACTCACCTGCTGAAGATGGCCGCCGGGATCCTCTGTCTTCATGGACCGCAGGGCTTCTGTGCGGTCCATTGCCGATTCCAGCCTCCTGATTGGCTGGAATCGGCACGTGACGGGGCGGAGCTACACGGAGCTACACGGAGCCCCATAGAGAAGAGGAGAAGACCCGGACTGCGCAAGCGCGGCTAATTTGGCCATCGGAGGGCGAAAATTAGTCGGAACCATGGAGACGAGGACGCCAGCAACGGAGCAGGTAAGTATAAAACTTTTTATAACTTCTGTATGGCTCATAATTAATGCACAATGTACATTACAAAGTGCATTAATATGGCCATACAGAAGTGTATAGACCCACTTGCTGCCTCGGGACAACCCCTTTAAAAGAAAGTCAGCCAAAACTCTTGTTTTAGGCAAAAACAAATGCCTATCTAATGCTTATTGGTATGTGCCAACTCTCTACTAATAGTATAAGCAAGGGGAGTGTAGGATTGGGCATATTGGATTTCAACATGCACAGTCCTTTGTTGCCAAAGGAGACAAGCCACCGCCAGAGGTGACTGGCAGTAGGTCTCCCCTCCTTATTGAAAACACATTTGTACTAGACAGTTCAAATGTACAGATGAATCGGGAAGAATAATCAGTTAACAGCTATTTAAGGTGTATGAGCACCTATATAGTAGTGTAGTCAGACTTTAGATTGCCCTCCTCAAGAGGTTTTTATGGTAGATAGTAAATTAACAATCCAAAAAATCAGTAGATGCTGATCTAATGACAATTGACATATGGGGTTCTAAATATAACTGATCTGAACAATGGTTGATTTTGTAGATGTGCATCTTTGTAACTCTACTGGTATTTTTACTATTTCTCTGGGCACACCTCCTAGGAGAACTGATTGAGAAAGTTCTCATGTCATGTCTGATCTGTCCCTTTCGGGGAAACCAATCTACTAACTCCAAAACTGAGTGAAAGGACAGACTAGCAGTAACTGATGGAAATGACGCAGAACGGGATCAAAAGTCTCACCCTACTCTAACCCTGACTGATCATGCCTAAAAGCAGGGCTTTCCTATATCTTGACCCTTACTAGATTCACAACATATCCATAAGTGGAAATAGGACAGGGAAAAGACGTAAGGGTGGACGCTCACTGGCGATTTTTTTCTTTCTTGCACTGCGAGAGCACGAGAAAACTCTCGCCTCGCAGCGCAAGAGAGACCCCGGTATAGAACCGGCATATCGCTAGTGGTTTTGTAGGGGGTCAAAACCAGACCGTTCAGCTGATGCTGTCTGCTTCCGAATTAGTCTTAGATGTGAGTACTCAGACGATGCAAATGGACAGCCACATGCACCATGGGATTGTCATAAGCGAAGTGAAGTTTATTCAACAGAGTTACAGAGGTTATAGAGGAAATTTGCTTACGTAATGATCTAATTACTGTGCATGCCCAAGGTCGCTGGACATCTGGAGATTTTAATGAACAATATGTCCTTCAAAGATGTCTCCTACATGAACAATATATCAACACTCTGTAACAACTATATCAAAGCAAAAATGTCCTAGGATAAGGTTCTCAGAACATGTACAGAGAACAGGATGCATTGGGAAAGCACTGATAAGACAAGATTCAGGGTCATATAGTGAGAAGCAGAAAGATAAAGAGTAAGTTGGAAGAGAAATTAAATGTATTTTTCTTATAGAAAACCCTTCACATTTCCCCATTTGGACATAGGGTCCACCATCATGCTACGTACTTCACCCGATTCCCTAGAGTCATGTGGTGGTCCCAAAGTCCATCTGGGTTAATTGTTTAGCAAAAGCCTTTTCACTACATTTGTTAACACATGAGATTACTATTTTTATAGCTATATATATGCATAATAAATTCATCACAATTTGTAATATACTTTGTAGAATCCCCATGAACCAACCTCCTAAACCAGAAAACCAATTGGCAGGGTTCAAAGACTAAATGTGTTACCCGACCAGCTATCTCTGGTTTCTGAGTTTTCATTTGTCCATGCAAACAGTTCTTTCGACGGAACAGGAACAGCCAAGAAAGGAAAACTAGCAGCATCCGGTGTGTGTACAAGTCCAACAGTCTTTCACCTGTGAGAGTCCATCTACCAGTATTTGGTGGTGTCTAACAAAGTGGTTCTGGGCATTGTCATTTTGCACCCTCTCATAAGGGCGAAGCATGGAGTGAGGAGTCCAAAAGTCCATCAATAAACAAAATGTCCTTAGTTTTCCTTCTCATGGGGGGGGCAAAGTAGGGCGTGAAAAAGTCCCATTAGTCCCAAGACAAGCAACAGTTCCTTCAACTTTACTGAAGTAGGTGTGATCAGCAGGACTTGATAGGGCCCCTTGAATCTGGGCCCTAGGGATTTCCGGACATGCCTCTTTATGACCACCCAGTCTCCAGGTTGTAGGGAGTGAGATCCCCCTAGATTGTCTGTGTCTGGAATGGGAGAAAAAGACTAGATTCTGGGTTACTGTTAGTTGGTCACACAGGTGTTTTACATATCCGGCTACTATGTCATAGCCCTGCTGTAGGGCCTGTGGATGATACAGCCCCAATCTTGGCATAGAGCCAAACAACACTTCTTTTAACTTAAGCGTACCATTTAGTCTTTTAACTTTGCCTAAACTCTGCGGGTGGAATGGGGTGTGAAACGCTTGTTCCACTCCAAGGGCTGACATCACCTCTCGCATCACTTCACCTGTAAAATGTGTACCTCTGTCACTCTCAATTGTCTCTAGTACCCCGTATCTGCGGATTATCTCATTCATGAGCTTCTGTGTTGTTACCTGCTTATTTACTTTGGTAACAGGGTAGGTCTCCGTCCTGAAAAGAAATCAACAACAACAAGCACATATTCATACTTCCCAACAAGTGGGAGCTGAGTGTAGTCAATTTGCAATCCCTGAAATGGGTAGAGTGGTCTAGGCAAGTGTTATGTGGCAAATTTACTTCTGCCCTGTTGCTTACGGCAAAGATCATGCAAAATTGGACAGATGATGCAGCAGCTACAGAGAACCCAGGTGTCACCCATTCTTGTTCAGTGTCGACGTTATTACTGTTTTTGATAGGTGTGTCTTTCCGTGCATCAGCTGGGCCATCATGGGGGACAGGGACCGTGGTAGGCAAGTGCTGTTGACTGTTCGCCATACGCCGTCCCATTTCTGCTGCTCCCATATTTAGTCCAATTGTCTTTTTCTTCCTTGCTGGCTTGTAACTGTAAAGTCTTTAGCATATCAAAGTCCAAGTTTATATCAAAGTCCAAGTTTAGTCAAAGTCCAAAGTTTAGTCAAAGTCCAAAGTTATTGTTAAATTCTTCTTTTCTTCTTTTCTTCCACGGCTTGATGGCCGCTGCCTTTGCTGTGTGGTCTGTGATGGCGTTGCCTCTTGTTTCTCTGGTGTAGGAATTGGTGTGAGCTTTCCACTTTGTCAGGTAGAAGTAGGGCCTCCGTGAGACTCTGCACCGCTGCACCATTTTTAATTGGCTGTCCTACTGAGGTAAAAAAAAAAACTGTCTGGCCTTCCATGTTGGGCCGTAATCATGAGCTATGCCAAATGCATACCGGGAGTCAGTGTAAATGTTTGCCGTCTTGCCTTTTGCCACTCTACACGCCTCAGTGAGGGCCTTCAATTCTGCTTCTTGTGCTGAGACATGCGGGGGCATTCTGCTTTTAGGACATCTTGTTGTGTGACCACTGTAAAACCTGTTACAAACCTTCCCTCGTCATTTAGGTATCTAGATCCATCCACAAACAGCTCAAACTGGGGGTTCTGCAGGGGCTTGTCTGTGACATGCGCAAACCCAGCCGTTTCCTGGGCCATGAGGGCCACACAGTCATGCTGGTTTCCGATGTCAAATGCCTCCTGTTCGTCAGTCAGGGAGTTGTAAAACAACTGATCCCCTGTACTTACTCCCCCATTTTAAATCTACGTCACCTAATGGAAGTAAGGTGGCTGGATTCAAGGTAGTGCACCTTTGGCTTGAGATGTTCGAGGAGGAATGCACTGCGAGTTCCATTGTATCTGTCTGGCAAGAGACAGATGTCTACGGCTTACCTGAGTCAGGATACCATGTATGTCATGTGGGGTGTAGATCACCATGGTGTGATCTAGGACAACGTTAGAACTTTTGTCCAGTAGTGCCTGGACTGCTAGAACCGCTCGGACGCATGATAGAGACCCTCTAGCCACCGCGTCAAGATGGGCACTGTAGTAAGCTACAGGTCGCTTTTTTGTCACCATGCGTTTGTGTCAGTACAGTGGTGGCGTGTCCCGCCATCTCAGTGACGTACATCTGGAAAGGTTTGTCATAGTCTGGCAGCTCCAGTGCGGGTGCACTGGTTATCTGTACTTTCACCGCGGGGTCAGGGCAAATGGCCGTGAACCCAAACAGTCGTACAGAGGCTGCATGGTCATGGAGGCAGAGCGTGTCCACGACCGCCAGTATGAGTCCAGTCCCAAAAAGGTACGCAACTGAGCATGGGAGGTGGGAAGTTGTATGTCACTTACCACCTTCGTGCGTTCCGGCGTCAGGTGTCTAGTACCTGGACCTAGGCAGTGGCCCAGGGACACTACGTGAGATTTGCAGAACTGAAATTTGTCTTGCTAGCTTTGCAGCCATTCTACTCTGATGGAGGAAACACAAAAGGCTAAGTGATGCATTGAGGCAACTATTTGGGTCAGGAGCACACAAAAAGTAAGTCATCAACATATTACAAGAGGGCGGTGCCCTCGGGAATTGGCCAGGCGTCTAATACCAGCTTCATGCATCTGGTGAACTGGTTTTGGGCTATTCTGTGCCCCTTATGGCAGCACTGTCCAACAGTACTGCTTTCCTCTGAAAATAAATGCAAACAAATACTGACAGTCTGGCTGGCCCTTTAAACTCTTTCTGTTAATGGGGAACAAAAGGGGTATTGGCTAGGAAGACACATTCCTTAAGGGCTTTAAGTTAACATAAAGAAGAGACAGTGTCTGCAATTGCATCTTCCTGGACATGTGCCAGGGGGTACTGACGGACCAAGGGGGCTAAGAGCTTGTTCCTCTGCATGCGTAAGAGTGAGGACAGAGAGAGGTGTCGCTTGGTCTGCTGCCATCCGACAGAGGGTCGGGTGACTTTCAGACCCGGGGTGTATACGAGCCTCACTGGACGGGTGAAGTTTGATACAACATCCCAAGGGTCCCATCATGTCAGTTCCCAATATGCTTTCAGGACCTTCCAGCACAAGGAAGCGCGTGAGGCATCGTGGCCCTTTAAACATTACCTCAAGCGGTTCAGTTTCTGCCAGCTGAATTGGCACTCCTGTAACCCCTTGCACCGATTACCGCTAGACAATCAGGCTGGTATTCTATTTCAAATAGATCAGAACTTTGTAAAAAAAAAATAAAAATTTAAAAATTTAGAAATAGCTGACCTGCAATACTTAGATCACCTATGTCTTCTCCTCCCCCTCTTTGAACTAGGGTACTTAATCGGAAGAAGAATAGCCGGGTTCAAGGTAGTAACAACATTGAAAAGAATGACAAGAGCACATTGTAGCTGGATTTGACGAGCCAGAAATAAGTGCTTGGGTTGCACTTGCGTGTATATGCTCCGGGTGTCATGGGGGGTGAGGACCACTAGGGGGTAGTCCAATACCAACTCCGAAGATTTGTCAACCATTGCCTGTACTGTTGCCACCGCACAAACACATGAGGGAGCTCCTCGAGCCACTGGATCCAGCCTCATGGAGTAGAATCCAAGTGGCCGTGGTTGTCCTCCGTGCTTTTGTGTCAAGACTCGTCACATGGCCAGAAAATTCAGTACAGAAAAGAATAAATGATAAAGTGTAAAAGGGTGAGAAATGAGTAGTTGCATAAAAGAGGAAACAGAGTGGATCCATAGGCGGCAGTATGAAACAAGGCCCAGAAAGGTGCGGAGTTTGGCAGCAGGTGTAAGTACAGGTATGGCCGTTTGCGCGTTTCTTCTACAGAACATTCTCTCAGAGGCAGTATAATTGTGGCTTGTTGGCAGGCTTCCAAATTATCAGCACACAGCGCCTACATGCGGTGGGTGGCTGACTAACACCTCATCAGCACATAACACCTACATCACACATTTTACATTCATTACAGTCTGAGCATGGGTCATTAACTCTCATCCGTTCAAGCGGTCAAGTCTCATTCAAATGTTAGTAAGAGTTCACACAGGACGTAACGCGTATGATGCAACTGTCCTCATCTTGCAAACAAATGCATTTAATCACTCCCACCTCCCCCTGGAATCAGTCAAACTTTAACTGTTTGTCCAAAAAAAAAAGGAACACACATTTTGCAATCATGCACACGTCCAACCAATCACAGAACTGACATTTACATAAAAAGCAAAAACATACCTTAAAATCCCTATATATATTCTATTTTTAAAACCATATAATTCACGTAATTCATTCAACGTCTGTCTTTCTTCTATGACTTTGGATTTTACCTCTCTATGTAACAGATTTTTGGAAAGCAGCCAGAACATTCAGACTCTAACAACATTAACCCTTAGTAATTATAAGAGGTATATTTCTCTGCACAGACTATCAAACACAGACGGCAGGGGAATAGTTAAACACATAAAAAAAAGGACAAAGAATACTAAGACGTATAACAAAGATTAGATTACATGACATCAAGACATACAAGACAAACAATATTGGTTATTTGTCACATAATTATCCACAGATTCTGCATGAACTTGCTTTATGTCCCAAAGGAACAAAAACTATAAAAGAATTCCCTTTCTCTGATAACTGCCGTATCTACACTTGCCTCAATCCATCTATCTAACATACTTTATCCAACCTTTGACTATCTCTGAATCTTTCCCAAACTTGTTGGTCTAAGATTCCTAAAATTCTAACCTGCTTTTCTCAACAACTTGCTACCTTCTCTCCCCACGGCAGACTTGCTTTCTCCCGTACTATTGCCAGAACTCATAGTTAAAGGTTCCCGCCGTTTTACCTATCTGTTTATATATTTTATAGGCTTGCCTACAGATGTCCTTCCCTTCCCCCAATCTTATTATCTCAATGGGTGTCAGGAAAGTCTGAGACCCCATTCTAACTATGGACTTACCTCTCGATTTACCACTATTGTCCCTACTGCCGAGTCCGCAACTGGCAGGATACTATGGACTTTTAAGTCCCTTCTGCCTACGTCCGCAATGGGGCAGGATATTTAGGGCCCTCCTGCCAAGTATTGGCAGGATATTTCTTCTTCTGCAAGTCCGCAACTGGCAGAAATACTTTTGGACTTTTCAGTCCCTTCTGCCATGTCCGCAAGGGGCAGGATATTCGCAATCTATATTACGAATATATTACTACTATACTTATGGGGATAGAGGAAGGACCATGGCTTGCCTTGCTGGGCCGCTTTTAGTAATCTTATTACAAATTACAGCTAACATTATGAGTCCGGCAAAGAAAAACAAACAATAATTTCTACAGCACACAGCAGACAGCATGGCAATATACACAAGGGTTCTTCCGTCTAGCACGGTTACTAAGAACACCGTAAATAATAGGCAGAAGCGTCCTATAAACATGCAGCGACTCACCTTCCCGTCGACACGTGACTGAAGTCAGGGGAACCCAGAGCTGAAGTGGTAAGTCAAGGGCTTACCTTACACCGGTGTTTTGTAGATCTGGGGTCCCATGGCCTCTGGTCCGGCTGGTCGGCAGGCAGGGTCGTCAGGTATCGGCTGCAGGTAAGGAGTTAATTTCTGCCCCTCGTTGGAGCGCCAAGTATTGTAGGGGGTCAAAACCAGACCGTTCAGCTGATGCCGTCTGCTTCCGAATTAGTCTTAGATGTGAGTACTCAGACGACGCAAATGGACAGCCACATGCACCATGGGATTGTCATAAGCGAAGTGAAGTTTATTCAACAGAGTTACAGAGGTTATAGAGGAAATTTGCTTACGTAATGTTCTAATTACTGCGCATGCCCAAGGTCGCTGGAGATCTGGAGATTTTAATGAACAATATGTCTTTCAAGGACGTCTCCTACATGTACAATATATCAACACTCTGTAACAACTATATCAAAGCAAAAATGTCCTAGGATAAGGTTCTCAGAACATGTACAGAGAACAGGATGCATTGGGAAAGCACTGATAAGACAAGATTCAGGGTCATATAGTGAGAAGCAGAAAGATAAAGAGTAAGTTGGAAGAGAAATTAAATGTATTTTTCTTATTTAATTTAAGGACAGGGGAAAATCTAGAATTAACAATTCACAGTTTCAATGGGGCCAGCGGCAGCAGTGCTAGCTCCATTGAAAACATAGGGAGAATGCTGCAGACTTCTGCCACAGCTGTGACAGGAGTTTCCTTCATCTCCGTTTCCTTCATCCCCGCGGTCCCCGCTGTGGCAGCTGAAGCAGAAGTCCCTGGCATTCTCCATCTCTTTTCAATGGGGCTAGCGCTGCTGCCACTGGCCCCATTGAAAAGACTGGCGATATGCCGGCATGATGCCGATATCCTGGCATGATGCCGTTTTTTTTCTCACACTGCGCTGCGAGACTTTAACTTTACTCTTGCAGCGCAGTGGAGAAAAAAACGCCAGTGGGTGTCCACACTAAGACAGGGTAGACAAGACTAATACAGGAGAGAGGGAATACAGAGAAGAGGGAGAGTACAATTAAATCACCAAAGTGTAGGGAAAAATACAGGAGGATAAGGCAAAATAGACAAAACAATAACAAAGCTCAAACATCGAAAAGAAGGGTACCAAAAGGTCGCATGAGAAATTACCTCAGCTAGTCAACGCGAACTGAAACCAAACTAGGATACCAAAAAGTATTACCAGTGTCGTCTGTAACGAGGAAGTGCTTCTTCCATGGTGTCAGGTGCATTACGGGACTGGCGCCTATGCCTGAATTAATTCAACAACTGCAGCATCAAAACACCTCATCTCCATGAGGCATGAGAGTATTAAGGGTTAAGAATAGGATGACCCATTAAACTCAAGCAATTCAACCCTTAGAATCCTAGAATAGTAGAGTTAGAAGGCACCTCCAGGGTCATCGGGTCAACCCCCTGCTCAGTGCAGGATTCACTAAATCATCCCAGACAGATATTTGTCCAGCCTTTGTTTGAACATGTCCATTGAAGGAGAACTCACCACCTCCCATGGCAACCTGTTCCACTCATTGATCACCCTCACTGTCAGAAAGTTTTTTTTCTAATATCTAATCTGTGCCTCCTTCCTTTCAGTTCTTCTTCTTCTTCAGTTCCATTACAATAGTGCTCAAATGTTTGATTTACTAGTATATATTTTTTTTGCTTTACAATTTGGGTGGAAATCCTCATTAAGCAGGCCATTCTACTTTACTCTTGTATCTTACACCTTTGACAAAACGATTGCAAGTCTCTAAAAGTCATTGCTCAAAAACGTAATAAAAACAACCTTCTAATCTTGCCTATAATATTAAGCATAGCACTTCTCAGAGTGACCTACATGGCACTTTGGATGTCCTCCATCATTACCCTACATAAAAAGGACTAAAAATATTCTTGCTCATGTCCAAGGTGGGACCAAGACCAAATACGGTATCCTTGACCTGTTATGAGTAGTACAAGGATTACTGTATGCATTTCCTAGTTATATTCTGATTTCTTAACTATGCCAAGCCAACTTGGATCTAGCCGCTAAACGCATCATGTAAACGATGATGTACGTAGAAGAGTTTCCTTTGCCGTCGAGGTAGTGAAATAGCAAAAACCAATTCTCCCGATACTCAAAAACTAAACTTAAAACTTATGAGCTATGTGACTTCCACTACACACTATAAAGTTCACACGAGTCTTATGTTGTAATAAAAATATTGTATTATCAGTTTTTTCCAAGTGGCTTTGAAATTTATTTCTAGATTTATCTTTCAGACAATTTTATAGTGTTTTGGAGGCCAAGATGATGGTATTTTCTGATTTTTTTTTTTACTATTTGCTTTTAAGGACCTTTTCTCTCTTTTACAATAATTCATCGGTTGGCGTCGTGTTAGTGGCAGAAAGTCACAGAATGTGGTTGCATAATTGTAACTGATCTTTTTTAGTACAGATGAAGTAGTCTTTATTGTGGTAAAAGGCTCATTTGGTGCACCATAACATGTGCAATGTATCGACATATGAAAGAATATTGGGATACAAGGGGATGTATGACATGAAAAAGGGGCTGTGATATGAACTCCATCTGTATATTGGACTACCTACTAACATTAAGGCCGACTTTATACATGTTGTGGTATTTCAGCAGTAGATTTTGCCTTAAAACTTTCGCAGCATTTACAGTACAAGACATTGGATTTTGAAAATCTCCTTTATAAGGAGCGGAAAATTTCTGCACGGAATCTGTAGTGTTTTTGAAAAACGCTGTGGATTCTACACCCACAGCATGCCTATTTACTTTGCAGATTTGTACCCTTGAAATACAAGGGTTAAAACTCGTAGCAGATCCACAACAATATGTTTGGCAAAATCCACAACATTGAGGTCTCCAAACACTGCACACATGGAAGAGCAGAATATCTTCTCCATCTCTCTGTAGCACCCACAGATAAATACCAGCATCGCGGATCACATTATACAGCAATACCGAGCAGTGTAAATGTGCTTCCAGTAGCTGTGAGACAATATGTCACAGTGTGCCGTTGGTGCCCACTTCGCTACTGGCACCGCTGTCATCCACCTGTTGCACATTGCACTCATTCTACAGCTCGCTCCCTGGTATCTGCCTGTAGGGCTAGCAGTCTCTCCGACTCATTGTCTTAAGGGCCAATTTGCACTACCTACACCTGTCCCCCACCAGTCACCTAAACCTCTCCCGAATATACACCTCAGACTATATACTCTTTTGACAAACCATCAGTAAGTTCTTTGTTCTGGTTCTGACCTTTGCCAGGTTTCTGACCTGTCTGAATTCTATATTCCCTGACAATGACAATGTTTTCTGCACTCTGATATTTACCTGCCGTCCGCCCTGACCTTCACCTGGATATTGTTATTGAGGTTGTGCTGCTAACCCTGACCATAACTAGTATTACAGACAAGACACTGTTCATACCATTAGGTACTGCGCCTGGCCCTGTGCAGCGTCAGCAGCCACACAACTGTGCGTCTGAGGAGCAGGCCCACAGCCGAAGAGATGGTAGAGTAGATAAAGGTTAATGTCACGGTGGCTCTACCATCTCCTCCCCTGGGAGTAGCTCGGGACCCTCCAAGTTACTGCTGGGGGAGGTTAAAGGGAAAGGGTAACTAGGTACTACACCTGGCCATGTGCAGCGTCAGCAGCCACACAACTGCAGCGTCCGAGGAGCGGGCCCACAGCCAAAGAGATGGCAGAGTAGATAAATGTTAATGTCACGGTGGCTCTACCATCTCCTCCCCTGGGGGTAGCTCGGGACCCTCCAAGTTACTGCTGGGGGAGGTTAAAGGGAAAGGGTAACTAGCAGTTACCTTATAGTTCTTTGTCACTCGTGATGCCACCATTCCTTCCTCTGCGGTGAACCTTGAGACGGAAATAAAGCAGTCCACGCACAGGGATAACTTTCTGAGCATAGCGGGGACGGTCGGTAATGCCCGTTTACTTAAGTCCAACAAAGCTCCAACAAAACAGTAACAGTCCAAAAAACTTATACTTTACACTCGCAGAAGGTGGTGTGACAGGGAGCACTCTCGGGGTAATCCAGACAATCCACAGTCCTGGTTATCTGTGTGATCCTGCTCCCGGCCACTCTCCCTCTCACTCTCTTCTGGTCATCCCTCACTCTTCTGGGGTTCCTCTCTTTTTCTCTCTGCACGGATAACGGCACTGGCACATCCTGGGTAGCGTAGGCCCAGACTAAGCTGATGGATATCTTTCAGCTTCTTCCATTCTGGACCACACAGACCAGACAGTGTCTGTGTAGCTCCCTTGCTTGCTTCTCTCTTGCAAGGCTGCTCCAGACTAACTAACTTGCAGACTCACTTGCAAACACATATATGAAACACAGTCACATGACATACAACAAGATACATTTCACAGACATAACCCAGATGTTAACCCATTCAGTGCTGCAGAGGTGCAATACACATCAAATGCATACACATAGAAGACGCTGACAATACCATTGCACAAGACACAAATTTAACATTATGGAGGGGCTCTGTTAAGTCTGGGCTACTATACAACCAAAACTATCTTTACGAGTAACAGCTTGGGGATGCTGCAGCAAAGACCAAAACCTGCTTGCATGAGTCAAGGGTGAAAAACCGGATTCCCCAAGTGCTGCCTCCTTAGATAGCCCCAAGTCAACTTGGTGTGTGGCAAGGCAGATCCATGTCTGTCTAACACAATAAAATACTATTAGCTGCATCAGCATCTTTATGTGAATCTCCATACTTCTCTCTTTCTCTACCACAGCTTCCTTCTCCCTCCTCTACTAGCTATAGACTTTTATGGGCAGCATAAGACAGCAACCTCCCCTACTTCTTGTGTTCTATCTCATTGTCTCTGTTACTAGATACAAAATTTACTTGACAACAGGAAATGGTCAGCATATTATAGGGAAGGGAGACCGCTGACAGACAGCACTATAGAGTAATTTTCCAGCACAAAGACATAATTTTAGGTAAATAAAGTGATTTCTATAATTGTTAATTATCACATTGGCGATCACACCACAGTGATCACTTAAATGTAAAAAGCATCTGTCTGCTCTCCTTACAAACTTGTATTCTTCATTAAGTATTATTTGGCAATTTTATTAGAACTCTGCATTGTGCTGTTACTCTGGTAATCCTTCTGGAAATTCATTAATAAATTGACAACTGGGTGTTTCCATTTTCCTTGTCAAAGGGGTGTTGGTCCCATGCAGTCAATGACAATATCAGCACTGGTTGCATAGTTTTATAGTGTATAAAGGCACACCCGTGCTACTCACATTAACTTAAAGTTTTAGAAAATTTATATTTTTGATCTTAAATTGTGCTCCTGTGTTGTAGTTGGCATGTAGAATATAAATACTGTTTCTACTAACAGAATTGTTTTGTATTTGTGATGTGATTCTCAATCCCCTCTTATATATTAATCAGCTCCAAAGCATCCAAACCATCTAGTTATACATTTTTTTTATGGCTGTGTTATGTTGTAAGAAGAGAGCTCAGGTTCGAGTTTGTGCTGTAATGAACTCTGTTATGGCTGCTATAAATGTGTAAACTGGATGGTATAAGAGCGACCTCTACTGGCCATCATACTTTACCGCAGTTTGTGTATTTCTCTATGGAGTGTTGTATGCGTCTTCTCATTGGCTGCAAAGGTCAGGTGGGAGATCTAGAGGACTTGAGATCACAGAGAACTGCATGCTGGGGAGCAATTCCATTGGTACTGAGCCTTAAGAGTCACTGCAATACAGAAAGACCAATGTATGCCAGCAGCACAACCTGAATTGCTGTTCCTAGTCAGGCAGATAAAACATGCACAGTCACAGGCAGGAGCCCAAATCAAGGATCCACCAAATGCAGTTTGCTAAAGACTACCAAGTCGAAATGTCGCACATTCGTATGGAGGAAAAAAATATTTTTTTTTAACTTTTTTGCATTGCAGGGAGAGAGCACTGCCAAAGGAGTGAGGAGTCGTCTTGCAGAGTTATGTGAGACGTGTCCTGGAGAGTCTGTACCTGTTAGAGAGATACAGTTTGATAAGTGCAGCTCCAAAACATGCCAGTCTGATAGCGCTGAGAGAACAACGCTGCAGGGACTCAAGCTGAAAAGGATTCATTTCATCCTGCAGCTCTGCGAATTGGACTACCCTCAACAGACATCCAAAGATGCATGACCAACATTACTGTATTGAACACGCTGGAGATACGTAAGTGAGGTTGGCCCTCAGGAAAAGGCCCGACGTGTGCACATGGGTAGTGACTTAAAAGCAGCTCTGCCAATTAAAATATGTGAGCTTGAGCCAACACCAGAGGGACATATTCATCCACCAGTTGCGGATAAGTTATTGGAAAACACTTGCATTACTTTTGGACTGTGTGCAGGAGACCGCTATAGCTGGGTTGAAGAGTTCAGTGCTACTACCATGTATGCTACAGTTGAAGTTTATGGCAGATCTTTGTGATTTATAACAGATTGTTACCATCTCCCAGCATAATCGTAGTAAGGGCTTATTCTCACGTCTGTATATTGGCCGGGTTTTAACGCCCAGCCAATATACGGTGTCCCTTTCTGCAGGGGGAGGAGGCGGTCCAGGCCAGGAGCAGTGCACTGAGCTCCCGCCCACTCTCCGCCCCTCAACACTATTTGCAATGGGAGGGGGTGGGTCAGGCTGAACTTAGCACCACCCCTGTTCCACCCCTCCCATTGCAAACAGTGATGAGGGGGAGGAAGCTCAGTGCACTGCTCCCAGCACACCTCTACCCCCTGCAGAAAGGGACACAGTATATCGGCCAGGCATGAAAACCTGACCAATATACCAGCCTGTGAATAAGCCCTTAGAGTCAGTTAGGTTATCTAATGTTTCTGAATAACCCAATATTACTTATCTATTAACAGAAGCTGCTACTGGCAACTTCATCTTCCAGTTTGTTTTAAATATATATATATATATATATATATATATATATATATATATATATATATATATATATATATATATATTTGTACGCCTGGTGTCCGCAACGTACCCTGATTCCTGTGTCGCCTGCCCCTACCAGTGACAATGTGTCCAGAGCATTAATTCATACAGACTGCATCAGCATCCAAAGCAAAATAGCAAAAGATACACAGTAATCTTCAAAGTGCAACGCTCTGCCAAATATATCTCGAGGGAAAATAGGAAATGACAGCGACAAGAAAAAAAACAAAACAGTGAGATAACAGGTAAAATGAGACAAGCGATTAATATAAAGTATTAGAAAAATATGCGAAAGAAAGCGAGAGGAGGAAATAAATACATGTTTGTAAATAATTCTCCCAGACAAGAAAATGCATTTAACTGGCAAGAATACAATTATTATACACCCGAGAGAACAAACACAAGAGATGTAACATATACCTTTATAGAATGAGTTATCCGTTGTACTGAGGTGTCTATGTATTGTAGGCTCATACAAGTTATGTAGATCTGAGCATAGGGCCTGAAATGAGAAATAGAGAGATAGATAGAAGAAAGTGGAATCACAAAGAAAAAGGACTGAAGATTTTAAGTACTTGATAATGGCAAATCAGAAGATAGATAGACAGATAGATAGATGATAGATAGATGATAGACAGATAGATAGATGAAAGATGGATGGATGGATAGATGGATAGATGGATAGATGGATAGATAGATAGGAGATATATAGATAGATATGAGATAGAGAGATAGATAGATAGATATGAGATAGATAGATATGAGATAGATAGATAGATAGAAGCAGAGGCGTAACTTGAAGCTCCTGGGCCCCGATGCAAAACTTGTAACAGGGCCCCCAACTATAATGCTTTATTCATAGTACTGGGTTCCCTACATGGAGGAGAGAGGCCTTATGGGCCCCCTAAGGCTCCTGGGCCCGGGTGCAACCGCATCCCCTGCATCCTCTATAGTTACGCCCCTGGATATGAGATAGATAGATAGATGGGTAAAGACCCTAATTCTGTGTAACATAGGATTGAGAATGCTACAATGTGGTTATAACTTGTTTTAATGTTTATCCACAATGTTATATAAACATCAAAGACAAAGGAATATTTTTACACCACCAGACTAATTGGAGGGGTTGTAGAGATGTGAGTGATGTGGAGGCGCAGCTTACATTCCACTTGGTGAGGCTCACTATATAAAAACATGTAGCAAAATTGTGCAATAGTATGTGTGCCATAGGCTGGTCGAGGATCAGCTAGAGAGAAAGAGAACAGGCTGTGGAGTCTATCTATCTATCTATCTATCTATCTATCTATCTATCTATCTATCTATCTATCTATCTATCTATCTCTCTATCTTATCTATCTTATCTATCTTATCTATCTTATCTATATATCTATCTATCTGCAGCGTCCCATAGGAAGACCCTGGACACCAGACATATGTCGGGAGCTGGGAGGGTAAAGTGTTGGCTTTACACCAGTGGTACTTACCAGGCTCCTTCCTGGAGGGAACACACGTAGCCAAAGCCAGAGTATGACTGCAGGCCACCAACGACACTCCTAGGATAAGGAATGCCAATACACAGGAAGATGGGGGTTGTAGTTGTCACGGGTGAAGCCACCGTTTCTTCACACACCGCTATGACCCTCGGCGGAGAATAAACTCAGTCTTAGACAGTTTCTTAGTACCACGAGTCCCTATGAACGGTTAGAGCCCGGCAAACTTTACTTGAAAACTTTGAACAATTATTACAAGGCAGTTCATTTATATACCGTACTTCACAGCGCAGGTAAAAGGTTAGTTTTCAAAAGGTAGTAACTCCACATGGCTCTCACAACCTCAAAGACGCATGTGTGTGAACAGTGATTATTTACTAGAGATGAGCGAGCACCAAAATGCTCGGGTGCTCGTTACTCGGGACGAAATTATCGCGATGCTCGAGGGTTCGTTTCGAGTAACAAACTCCATTGAAGTCAATGGGTGACCCGAGCATTTTTGTATATCGCCGATGCTCGCTAAGGTTTTCGTTTGTGAAACTCTGGGCAATTCAAGAAAGTGATGGGAACGACACAGCAACGGATAGGGCAGGCGAGGGGCTACATGTTGGGCTGCATCTCAAGTTCCCAGGTCCCACTATTAAGCCACAATAGCGGCAAGAGTGGGCCCCCCTCCTCCCAACAACTTTTACTTCTGAAAAGCCCTCATTAGCATGGCATACCTTAGCTAAGCACCACACTAGCTACAACAAAGCACAATCACTGCCTGCATGACACTCCGCTGCCACTTCTCCTGGGTTACATGCTGCCCAACTCCCCCCGCACGACCCAGTGTCCACAGCGCACACCAAAGTGTCCCTGCGCAGCCTTCAGCTGCACTCATGCCACACCACCCTCATGTCTATTTATAAGTGCGTCTGCCATGAGGAGGAACCGCAGGCACACACTGCAGAGGGTTGGCACGGCTAGGCAGCGACCCTCTTTAAAAGGGGTGGGGCGATAGCCCACAATGCTGTACAGAAGCAATGAAAAAATATAATCCTGTGCCACCGCCATCAGGAGCTGCACACGTGGGCATAGCAATGGGGAACCTATGTGCCACACACTATTCATTCTGTCAAGGTGTCTGCATGCCCCAGTCAGACCGCGGTTTTTTATAAATAGTCACAGGCAGGTACAACTCCGCAATGGGAATTCCGTGTGCACCCACAGCATGGGTGGCTCCCTGGAACCCACCGGCTGTACATAAATGTATCCCATTGCAGTGCCCATCACAGCTGAGGTAACGTCCGATTAAATGCAGGTGGGCTTCGGCCCACACTGCATGCCCCAGTCAGACTGGGGTTCTTTAGAAGTGGACACATGCAGTTACAACTCCCTGTGGACCCACAGCATGGGTGGGTGCCAGGAAGCCATCGGCGGTACATAAATATATCCCATTGCATTGCCCATCACAGCTGATGCAACGTCAGCTTTAATGCAGGTGGGCAAAAAATTTATTGGATTACACTGTAGGCGAGGGCCCCAAAAAATTGGTGTACCAACAATACTAATGTACGTCAGAAAAATTGCCCATGCCCAACCAAGAGGGCAGGTGAAACCCATTAATCGCTTTGGTTAATGTGGCTTAATTGGTAACTAGGCCTGGAGGCAGCCAAGTTAAAATAAAAATTGGTTCAGGTGAAAGTTTCAACACTTTAATGAGCATTGAAACGTATAAAAATTGTTTACAAAAATTATATGACTGAGCCTTGTGGGCCTAAGAAAAATTGCCCATTCGGCGTGATTACGTGAGGTTTCAGGAGGAGGAGCAGGAGGAGGAGGATGAATAGAATACACAGATTGATGAAGCAAAAAGGTCCCCATTTTTGATGGTGATAGAGAACGATGCTTCCATCCGCGGGTGCAGCCTACGTATTGTTTAGGTATCGCTGCTGTCCGCTGGTGGAGAAGAGAAGTCTGGGGAAATCCAGGCTTCTGTTCATCTTGATGAGTGTAAACCTGTCGGCACTGTCGGTTGACAGGCGGGTACGCTTATCCGTGATGATTCCCCCAGCCGCACTAAACACCCTCTCTGACAAGACGCTAGCCGCAGGACAAGCAAGCACCTCCAGGGCATACAGCGCGAGTTCAGGCCACGTGTCCAGCTTCGACACCCAGTAGTTGTAGGGGGCAGAGGCGTCACCGAGGACGGCCGTGCGATCGGCTACATACTCCCTCACCATCCTTTTACAGTGCTCCCGCCAACTCAGCCTTGACTGGGGAGCGGTGACACAGTCTTTCTGGGGAGCCATAAAGCTGGCAAAGGCCTTGGAGAATGTTCCCCTGCCTGCGCTGTACATGCTGCCTGATCTCTGCGCCTCCCCTGCTACCTGGCCCTCGGAACTGCACCTTCTGCCACTAGTGCTGTCGGATGGGAATGTGACCATCAGTTTGTCCGCCAGGGTCCTGTGGTATAGCATCACTCTCGAACCCCTTTCCTCTTCGGGTATGAGAGTGGAAAGGTTCTCCTTATACCGTGGGTCGAGCAGTGTGTACACCCAGTAATCCGTAGTGGCCAGAATGCGTGTAACGCGAGGGTCTCAAGAAAGGCATCCTGACATGAAGTCAGCCATGTGTGCCAGGGTACCTGTATGCAACGCATGGCTGTCCTCACTAGGAAGATCACTTTCAGGATCCTCCTCCTCCTCCTCCTCCTCCTCAGGCCATACACGCTGAAAGGATGACAGGCAAGCAGCATGGGTACCCTCAGCAGTGGGCCAAGCTGTCTCTTCCCCCTTCTCCTCATGCTCCTCCCCCTCCTCCTCAACGCGCTGAGATATAGACATGAGGGTGCTCTGACTATCCAGCGACATACTGTCTTCCCCCGCCTCCGTTTCCAAGCGCAAAGCGTCTGCCTTTATGCTTTGCAGGGAACTTCTCAAGAGGCATAGCAGACGAATGGTGATGCTAATGATTGCAGCATCCCCGCTCACCATCTGGGTAGACTCCTCAAAGTTTCCAAGGACCTGGCAGATGGCTGCCAACCAGGCCCACTCTTCTGTAAAGAATTGAGGAGGCTGACTCCCACTACGCCGCCCATGTTGGAGTTGGTATTCCATTATAGCTCTACGCTGCTCATAGAGTCTGGCCAACATGTGGAGCGTAGAGTTCCACCGTGTGGGCACGTCGCACAGCAGTCGGTGCACTGGCAGATGAAACCGATGTTGCAGGGTCCGCAGGGTGGCAGCGTCCGTCTTGGACTTGCGGAAATGTGCGCTGACCCGGCGCACCTTTCCGAGCAGGTATGACAAGTGTGGGTAGCTTTTCAGAAAGCGCTGAACCACCAAATTAAAGACATGGGCCAGGCATGGCACGTGCGTGAGGCTGCCGAGCTGCAGAGCCGCCACCAGGTTACGGCCGTTGTCACACACGACCATGCCCGGTGGAGGCTCAGCGGCGAAAGCCAGCGGTCGGTCTGCTCTGTCAGACCCTGCAGCAGTTCGTGGGCCGTGTGCCTCTTCTCTCCTAAGCTGAGTAGTTTCAGCACAGCCTGCTGACGCTTGCCCACCGCTGTGCTGCCACGCCGCGCGACACCGACTGCTGGCGACGTGCTGCTGCTGCTGACACATCTTGATTGCGAGACAGAGGTTGTGTTGGAGGAGGAGGAGGAGGAGGGTGGTTTAGTGGAGGAAGCATACACCGCCGCAGATACCAGCACCGAGCTGGGGCCCGCAATTCTGGGGGTGGGTAGGACGTGAGCGGTCCCAGGCTCTGACTCTGTCCCAGCCTCCACTAAATTCACCCAATGTGCCGTCAGGGAGATATAGTGGCCCTGCCCGCTTGTGCTTGTCCACGTGTCCGTTGTTAAGTGGACCTTGGCAGTAACCGCGTTGGTGAGGGCGCGTACAATGTTGCGGGAGACGTGGTCGTACAGGGCTGGGACGGCACATCGGGAAAAGTAGTGGCGACTGGGAACCGTGTAGCGCGGGGCCGCCGCTGCCATCATGCTTTTGAAAGCCTCCGTTTCCACAAGCCTATACGGCAGCATCTCCAGGCTGATCAATTTGGCTATGTGCACATTTAACGCTTGAGCGTGCAGGTGCGTGGCGGCATACTTGCGCTTGCGCTCAAACAGTTGTGCTAGCGACGTCTGGACGCTGCGCTGAGAGACATTGCTGGATGGGGCCGAGGACAGCGGAGGTGAGGGTGTGGGTGCAGGCCAGGAGACGGTAGTGCCTGTGTCCTCAGAGGGGGGTTGGATCTCAGTGGCAGGTTGAGGCACAGGGGGAGAGGCAGTGGTGCAAACCGGAGGCGGTGAACGGCCTTCGTCCCACCTTGTGGGGTGCTTGGCGATCATATGCCTGCGCATGCTGGTGGTGGTGGTTCCCCAGCTGATCTTGGCGCGACAAAGGTTGCATACCACTGTTCGTCAGTCGTCAGGCGTCTCTGTGAAAAACTGCCACACCTTACAGCACCTTGGCCTCTGCAGTGTGGCATGGCGCGAGGGTGCGCTTTGGGAAACAGTTGGTGGATTATTCAGTCTGGCCCTGCCTCTACCTCTGGCCACCGCACTGGCTCGGCCTGTGCCCACACCCTGACTTGGGCCTCCGCGTCCTTGCCCGCGTCCACGTCCTCTAGGCCTATCCCTACCCCTCAGCATGCTGTATTACCAGTAGTGCAGAAACAGAACGCTGTAATTAAATGTGCCGCTTATTGGCCTGTGGTTGGAGGCTGACTTCGCTTACGGAACACACAGCAGAGGCAGGAAAGAAGTTTGCGCAAGCCTGCTGTAACACTTAGCTGGCTGCATATGAATTAGGACAACTACCCCCAGCAAAGACCCAGTACACTGAGGACGGTCACAGGCAGCCCAAATAGATTTTTTTTCCCAAATGTTTTTGGAAAGGCCCACTGCCTATATACACTAAATATGTCTTCTGTCCCTGCCTCACCACTACTGGCCCTGGAGTATGTAAAATTACTGCAGACTGTTTCACTGTGGACAGGAATACAGCGGTGATGTAACAGGCAACACAGAGGCAGGAAAGAATTTTGCGCAAGCCTGCTGTAACACTTAGCTGGCTGCGTATGAATTAGGACAACTACCCCCAGCAGAGACCCAGTACACTGAGGACGCTCACAGGCAGCCCAAATAGATTTTTTTCCCCAAATGTTTTTGGAAAGGCCCACTGCCTATATACACTAAATATGTCTTCTGTCCCTGCCTCACCACTACTGGCCCTGGACAATGTAAAATTACTGCAGGACGCAATGCTCTGCACAGCCGATATACAAAAAAAAAAAAAGTGCAACACTGCAAAAAGCAGCCTCCACACTACTACACACGGTTAGATGTGGCCCTAAGAAGGACCGTTGGGGTTCTTGAAGCCTAAAATAACTCCTAACGCTCTCCCTATAGCAGCTCCAGCAGCACTTTCCCTGAACTATGTCAGAATGCATCTGTGGCGAGCCGCGGGAGGGGCCGATTTATATACTCGGGTGACACCTGATCTCGCCAGCCACTCACTGCAGGGGGGTGGTATAGGGCTTGAACGTCGCAGGGGAAATTGTAATGCCTTCCCTGTCTTTCTATTGGCCAGAAAAGCGCGCTAACATCTCAGAGATGAAAGTGAAAGTAACTCGAACATCGCGTGGTGCTCCTTTCGAATAACGAGCATCTCGAACACGCTAATACTCGAACGAGTATCAAGCTCGGACGAGTACGTTCGCTCCTCTCTATTATTTACTCTTGCAGTACCTCCACCTAGTCTAGAAGATGCAGGGGTGTCAATTAAAGGGTGTACCTCTACGCGGTGATCTAGGCTCAAGATAGCCGCAAATGAAAATTAGTGAAGTAGCACCAATGCACTGGCCTTGAAAAGAAGCAGTCACTTACAATTGCTCACTCTCTCACTCTTGGGGGCTCGCTCCATTAACATCCAAACTCACACAACACAGGAAATCTCTCTTCTTCTTCCATCTTTACCACATGGAGGCTGAAGGTGCCTCCATGTGGCTCTGTGTTAGGTGAAACCCAGGTAGTAGACAAGATGGAAGACCTGATACTCCAGAAGATGGCACTCCTTATCCACTCTCAACCACTCCTGTTTATACCTTCTCTCTTTATACCATGTGAAATGACAGACTTGATACATTTACATGCAGGCTTTGGATTTTAGAGACGTTAACCTCTCAAGCGCTGCAGCTGTGCAACACACATACTGTAAATGACAAGACAAGTTAGTACAGTGCATCAACATAAGATATACATGTATGACATTTATGGAGGGGTCCAGGATGATGTACTGGGTTACTACATATCTCATCTATCTATCTATCTTTCTATCTATCTATCTATCCATCTATCTGTCTATCTACATATCCACATCCATAAACTAATTTGTCAAATTTTATCTTTAGTAGCATCGCACAGTGTTGTAGAGAGAGAAAGAGAACAGGTTGTGGTGTGAGTCTATCTATCTATCTATCTATCTATCTATCTATCTATCTATCTATCTGTATCTACATATCCACATCTATTAAGTAGTCAGTCAAACTTTATCTTTAGTGAGAAGCACTTAGTAAATAGCATGCCACAGTGCTGTATTGATTCTTAAGAAAGAGTTATTAGTGAGGTCACAGATCAATACTAGCAGCAGTAAGTAAAGGCAATGAAGTGGTCATCCCATGATGCAATATTGATTGATTTGTTTCTGCCTCTGCAACTTGATCCAGATTCTTTGACTATGAATCAATCTATCTATCTATCTACATATCCACATCCATAAAGTCCTTTGTCAGAGAGAAAGAGAACAGGTTGTGGTGTGAGTCTATGTATCTCTCTCTCATATCTATCTATGTCTATCCATCTATCTCACATCTATCTCTCTATCTCTCATATCTATCTATTCATCTATCACATATCTATCTCATATCTATCTATCGATCGATCGATTTATTTATCTATCCCTGTTAAAATGCCAGGTTTTTGTCATGTAAAAAATCTGACAAAGATGAATTATTTCAGATTTATTTCTACCTTCAGTGTGATCTCTTATCTGTACAATTCCATTAAAAAGCAAACTGAAATCATAGGGTTGAAAAATAGTAACTAAAATAATGTTATTGCATAAATACAGTATTTCCCCAGAAATCCCGAAATTCAGATCTGCCCTGATAATAAGCCCTATCTTGATTTTCAGGGGAGGGGGTGGCTTGAAATATAAGCTCTACCCTGAAAATAAGCCCTAGCTACAGTGCATGAAAAATAAAGCAATAGTCACCTAGCAGGCGCTATCCGGGTCCCTCTCAATGGTCTCCTACACTCCGGCAGGCTTCCTTGTCCTCAGCACCGACAGAGTATTGTTTGCTGGTAATGACGTTTGTAAACCCCACCTCCAGCAAGTGATTGCTCTGACTGGTTCTCGAGTGTTGCAGCTCAGCCAATCAGAGCCAACGCTCGGTGAACCAAACACAGCATTGCATTGAATGGTTGCGATTGGTTCATCGAACACCAGCTCTGATTGGCTGAGCCACGGCGCTCGAGAACAAAACCCCATTACCTGTGAACGATGTTCTGTTGGGGCTGAGTACTGCACTGAAGCCTGCCGGAGCACCGGACACCAGCCGGAGGGACTCGGACGGCGCCTGCTAGGTGAGTATAAGACACCCCCCCCTCCCGAAAATAAGACCCTGTGCCTCTTTTGGGGCAAAAATTAATATAAGACGACAGGGTCTTATTTTCACGGAAACATAGTATACACACCCTAAAACTAATACTCTCTTGATGTACACTTTGACTTTATGACAGCATTCAGTCTTTTTGGGTAAGTGTCTATCAGCATGGCACATCTTGACTTGGTAATTTTTGCCCACTCTTCCTTGCAAAAGCACTCTAACTCTGTCAGATTTCAAGGGCATCTCATGTGTAGAGCCTTCATCAGGTCAACCACAGGTCTTCAATGGGACTCAGGTCCTGGCTAGAGATGAGCGAGCACGCCTGTTTAAGACTGGTCCTCGAGCGTGCATTGGTCTTTTCAAGTATTCGAGCAACTGATTACTCGTCCGAGCAACATGCGGGGGGTGGGGCGGGGGATAGTGAGAGAAATCTCCCCCCCCCCCCCTGCATGGTGCTCAGACGAGTAATCAGTTACTTGAAAAGACTGATGCATGCTCGAGCATCAGCCTTAAACGAGCGTGCTCGCTAATCTCTAGTCCTGGCCATTCCAAAATTTTGATATTCTGGGGTTCTTTTAGGGATGCACAGTGTTGGCTTTGTTCCAAACATACCTTTTGGAATTGTAGCCAAAAGTCCAACCTTGGTCTCATCAGACACAACACATTCTACCACATACTTCTGGCAGACTTGATGTAGGTTTTGGCAAAACATTGCCGGGCTTGGGTGTTTTTATTTGTTACAAAAGGCTTCCATCTTGCCCCCCCTACCCTACAGCCCAGACATATGAAGAATATGAGAGATGGTTGTCACATGCACTACACCACCAGCACTTGTCAGAAATTCCTGCAGCTCCTTTAATATTACTGTAGGGCATTTTGCAATCTCTTGGAACAATTTTCCTCTGGTCTTTCCAGTTTTCTTTTACCATGACGTTCTGTTGTGCCAAATCTAACCCCTTTCTTGCTGACGGCTTCACTGTGTTCCATGATATATATAACGCCTTGGAGATGTTTTGGTCCCCTTCTCCTGATACCTTCCAACACTCAGACCCATTTGATGTGTCATAAGATCTTTACGGGCCAAGAAAATATCAGGAAAATCCTCCTAGAACTTTATATAGAGGAAATCAGAATCCCTGTTAATAATGGCAGCGGAGTGCCGACTACTATTTATCAGGAGTTTAAATGTGATTGGCCAATTTTGAACACAACCACATCCCAAATATAAGGGGGTGTGAACACTTATGCAACTACGTTAGTTTTTTTCCCACCCTAAAAGTTTCCCAATGGAATTGTACAGATAATGTGTCGCACTGAGGGGGAAATAAATCTGAAATGATTCGTCTTTGGCAGACTTTTCTTTATCACAGGGGTGGGAAGACTTATTACATCCAGTCTATCTGTCATTTTTGAGTTGTATATTTGCCTTTTTTGTACTATTTTGTGCCTGTCCTTTTTACCAACTGAAGTTGTGTTATATCTCGGAGAACAGATGTACACAAAGATATAAATAGGTTCAATCAGCTCTGAAAATGTCAAGCAAGAAAATGAAGTTGTTGTATGAGACATGATATATATATTTTTTGTTCTATAAAAAAAGAGCAAGAAAGGTCACTTAATTTGTGCTCCGTGCCCTTCTCAAATGGCAGTCACTGAAGGAATGGAGCTATTGGAGAGATCAAATTGGAGCAGAAAATAGAGATATTTATCAAAAAACAACAGAGCTAAAGATAATTGGTGGAGTATTTGATAAGTTACCCATTTTATTTGTAGTTTTTGTCAAAAAACTCAACCCAAACTCTTAAAAGGGCTTTTGGTTTATAAAAAAAAAAATTCCAACAACCCTTAAAGTAAAGTCAGGCTTACAGTTGTTGTCTGGGACTTTTACTATTAATGACCTGTCCTCCTGGATAGATCATCAGTACTTGATCAGCCCAGGTTGGGGATGCCATGTAATCAATGTGTGTGCAGTAGTAACAACCAGGCTGCTGCAATGCAGACAATACAATCTGCTTCCTGTGTTGTCTGCACTGACGGAGGGCCCGGCAATCAGCTGATCGGCTTGAACCCCAAGCGAAGACCTTTGCCGATGAGCTATTGATGACCTAGCCTGAAAATAGGTCATCAGTAGTAAAAGTTCCAGACAATCCCTTTATGGGTCCATTTGCAATGGCTTTTTTCATGTGAGTGCAATATTGGTTTAACCCTTTCCAATCCACTGTCTGACGTCTTAAGACACTATGATTTAAGGCTGTACAGCTCCGATGTTGGAAGAAGTCTGTCGGGGTTCTCTTACTGTATATTGCCAGCCTCTCTGCTGTCGGAGCCTATCCAACGTGTCACCTCATACAGTACTGGTTTTAGCCAGCATATAGCGCTGTTGTATAACGGCAGAAAAAGAGTAAGCCCCCTAGGAAAACCAGGGTACAAATTGGATTCGAAAAAGTTAAGGAACTCGATATCGCATTTGCATAGATGTAATTTTCATGCGAGTGTGATGCATCATAGCATTTTATCACACATGAAAATTACCCAATATTTCCTATGGGAGCATAAAAAATTACATTGCACTAATATGGAACTCGCATATACATAAGAACGCAAAGTGATTTTTTTTTCCACTGCCATAATGAAGAATGGGCGATATCACACCAAAATACGGCATGCTACAATTTTTCTCCACTTCATCACTTCTTCTTGCAGTGCTGCAAGAGAAAAATCACACATGTAAATGCCCACAGTAACAGCAATTCCTATTCGATTTCCCCGAATTGTGTGGGGAAAATCGTCCATGTAAATGCACTCTAACCCAGATTTCACCATTTCACCAAATAGCCCTTTTAAAGGAAGTCTGTCACCTAATTTTTGTGATACCTTCTCCAGTCCCCCAGGTCAGCTCACCACAAGTCATCCAGCTTGTTATAAAGCCTGCATTCCTCGCATTCTTGTTCCTGTCGATCAGTGAAGGTCACGACTCTGTAATGTAGCATTCACTTTATAGGAAGGAGTGCTGATCTATTGCAGAGACAGAATGCATGAGCAGTCTCTGCAATAGCTTGACACTCTGTGCTAGGCTGTGAACTGTGAGACGTAACGTACGATGTTGGGCAGGAAGGAGATTGCCTGCGAATGTATGTAACCTCACAGGAAGCAGAGGAATCACCAGGCAGCCCTTTTAACCCTTTCCAATCCAATTTGTATCCTGGTTTTCCTAGGGGGCTTACTCTTTTTCTGCCATTATACAATCGCGCTATATGCTGGCTAAAGCCAGTACTGCATGAAGTGACACATTGGATAGGCTCCGACAGCAGAGAGGCTGGCAATATACAGTAAGAGAACCCCGGCGGATGTCTTTTCCAAGATCAGAGCTGTACAGCCTTAAATCAAAATGTCTTCACACGTCAGGCAGTGGATTGGAAAGGGTTAAAGGAAGTCTGTCACCTAATTTTAGTGATACCTTTATCAGTCTCAAGTGGGTTACCATTCCTGAGATAAACCTTCTTAATAGTGTCGCGCTCCATATTCAAATTAATCCCGCACTGTCGGATTGGTGGTTTACCTTTGTTTGCGGTCCGGGCTCGTTCCCTCCCCATCGCCTGAAAAACAACCCCTGTCAGTCCTTAGTGATATTTCCAGCTCTGCCCGTTGGAGAAAAAACTGGACAAATATCTGTCTGGGATGATTTAGTGGATCCTCCACTGAGCAGGGGGTTGGACCCGATGACCCTGGAGGTCCCTTCCAACTCTACTATTCTAGGATTCTATGAGATGTCATGCATTCCACCACAATGCGCATGCGCTACGTTGAGCAATCAGGCGCATGCGCAGGGATGTCAGTATCGCCAAGAAGTAGTCACTGAGCATGCACCTGATTGTTTAAAGCAGTGCACGCATATTGCGGTGACCCTATTGAGGAGGAATATCTCAGGAATGGTAACCACTGGAAACTAATATATATATATATGTAACTGTATAATCTGCTCGTATCACTAAAATTAGATGACAGACTTCAAACGTTTATACAACACCACCCTGTTCCACCACTTCCAACCCCAATTGGTTCACCATCCTTTCAATCCCCTCCCTCCTACTATAGCTGGAGGACTCTCCTGCACTGTGCCAGGCCGATACGGCCTCGTCTTTAACTTTCCTCTGCAGCTTCCCTACTTCCAACTCTTGACATCATCAACGCTTTAAAGTCCTGGAAAAAAAAAAACTTTAAGGGAGCCCTCAAAGAAAAAACTTTGCATTTCCAAGTGTTGGGCTTTGTATCTTTGACGTTCTCTGAATCCCTGCGCCATGCTGGTTCATTAGGTTCCCGCGCTAAGTACAACACATCGTATCAGTTTTATCCGGTATGTTCCTTTAATATTCATTCTCTTAATGATACAAGGAATTTGGAATGGGAGTAGAACTTTTTGAAAGTTCCATAGAGATGAATTAGCTTTAAAAAAGATAAAGCGTTTTCATTATCCGCTCGGCAGAAAAGATATCTGAGCTCTTTATTATGTCAGGACATGTTTTAAGGGGCCATATGAATTAACCTCTTACAATGAATTTTCTGTCATGCCGGCTCCGAAATCCCAGGATTAAACATTTGTGTATTATAAAATCCTCGAAGTGTCTTGGGTAGTGTCAGATGACCTTAGCATGCATGATGGAGCATCTTTTATACATATTCTCGGATTAGCATACATAAGAACGTGCTGCGCTCACAATGTCGTGTTTTATGATGTTGTTGTAATGTCAGAATCTAACACACATTCTCAGAAAGCTCGAGCAGATTTGCTGGCTAAATATATTGAAGGCAACCAATTTCTTTGTGCGCCAATGCGGGTTTAAAGGAACACTTCATCATATAATTGCCAGTCCTCTCTAACCAACATACTATACTCTGATCTGATCGTTAACTCCCTGTATGCCAAGGTCAATAGTGACCGCGGCATCTAAGCAGTTACAGTGAAAGCGGATTCAGATGAATGTTGTCTTCTCACCTCATGTGATAATCACGTCCGCATAACGGGACAAAACCAAACCACTGATTTCAATAGGATTTTAGTGGTTTCGTTTTCAGTAGCGGGATTCTCGCCCATTAATTGTACAGCCGAGAAAAGATAGGACCTGCCCTATGTTCCCTGCATGTAGTTAATACTACATGTGGGAAAGATTGGACGGCACTAGAGATGAGCGAGCACCCAAATGCTCGGGTCCGCGTTATTCGAGTCGAGCTTTTTGTAAAATTCGAGAGCTCTACTCGAGTAACGAACCCCATTGACTACAATGGGAGACTCCAGCATTTTTGTATGTAGGACACCGGGTCCTGAGCTTTTTTTTTTTTTTCTTGGTTCGTCGCTCTCTATTTGCATGCGCAGTCGGCAGAGAATAGATCCCATTGATTTCAAAGTGTTTGTACACATGCACATATTTTCCTGTGCATTTCGGGCACGCTACAAAAAAGCGTTGCATGCTCTAAATTCCTGCACATTGGCACAGTCCCCATAGAAGTCAATGGGGATACGCAAATGCTTGAAAAATATGCAGAAAAAAGAACACATCTGGAACTCATTAGACTAATTAGCCATTTCAATCATTGCATATTTCTATGCCGCGTGCAAACACATATGCCTTGTGCGTGGAAAAAGTGCAGCAAAATAAGAGAATGCGCATGCAAAAAAATGCATAGTTTGTTTCACAAAAACGCTGCGCTCATGCACGCAGTAACCTGCATATGCGCATGTGGATCCGGCCTAAGGAAGGTGCTCCCTCTGTACCCCTATACAATTGCTATGTACTCTCATGTACTCCCATGATGCAATGGGAATGTTGTGGGTGGTGGTGCAAGACAGTGTTCAGGATACGATGCAGTAGATGGAGTAACCAAAGTTTATAGATAAATACAGAAATAGAAGTGAACAATAATTGTATAGCAATAAGAGTTACACAATTTTTCTTGGAATCACCTGCCGCTGCCCTTTAATTCAGATTCTCACTGTATTGTAGGAATCAGAAAAATAATCGCTCAGTGTAAATGCCGGCAGCGACAGAACGATCAATAAATTAGTTTGTTGTTCAGTTTCTGCAGGCATAAAAATCAAACAATGATCAGTCCGTGTAAACAGGCAGACATCCATCTATGATCAACTGCATGCTTATTGTGAATGAAGGTGGGTGGGCGAAGCGGTCTCCAGCGACTCCGTCTCCATCCACAGAGTGATGATGTGAGAGCACAGGAGTGATTATCACTGGACAGAAGGCAGTCATCTTATGTAAAAGGACCCTAACCACAGCTAACTAGATCCTAAGGATAATACTAGGAAATAATTCCAGAATAAAAATATCAATAGCACTCGACTATTATCAGCACAGTTTTACACAATGTCCGGTTATGGAATATATGGCCCAGCCGCACAGCTTCCTCTTAGGAGTTAACACTCCAATACACTTTCTTAGAAAAACTGGTTTCTGTATTTGCATATAATGTCCCTTTAAACACAGTCCGTAACCCAGGTTTGAGAATCACAAACTTTCACAATGTTAGTGTTCACAATATGAGCCCTGCCTCATATAGTAGGCCTATTACCACACTGTCTTTAACCCTTTCCTTGGTGTTCACACCTTTTCGATAGATTGAGGCTAGCCTCACTTACAATATGTAAGTACTATTTTCAACTGACGCAGACTAGTCCAGATTAGGAGCGCTCCTCCAGCACAATTTCCATATATATTTGTCACTGTCCAGATGTCCCACTGGTCTGTCCTTTCTCAGCAGCTCAGTTTTAGCAGCACTTCCAGCTGACTCTGTTCAGCAGTGTCACACCACGGTGACTCAACACAAAAAGATCCTTTTTATAAACAAGACTCCAATTTCTAAAAAAAATTCCTATTGAGCATGTTCAGTACCAGTGTTTTTAATGAAACTTGAAGACAATCTGTTGTTCATTTTCAGTTTTGTTGGTTTTCTGGGTGGTGGTGGTGGTGCTGTCTCATCAGTGAATGTAGCTCAGTGTTTAATACAGTTGCCAGCAATGCTGGAGTCACAGGTTCAAAGCTCATTAAGAGCAATCTGAACTTTGAATGACTTCATACAGCCATCCCCCTAGGTAAATTTTGAACCTTCAACTTCAGCACTGCAAGGTAGCAGTGCTAATAACTGAGCCATCACACCTTGTAACACTGTGGTTCTAGGTTCAAGTCTGACTATGGAAACCCTCTACATTGAAATTGTATTTATTCTTACATTTCTTTTTGGGCATGGTGGCTCAGTTATTAGCATGGTTTTATGGTCACTTTCTGTTTATTCTTCTTGCTTTTCTCTTTCTCTGCGAATGCAAGAATAAGCCTGGTGGCTCAGTTATTAGCACTGTTGCGTTGCAGTGCTGGAGTTGTACGTTCAAGTCTGACCAGAGGTGATGTTGCTCTTGATGAGATTTGAACTGAGGACCTCAGAATAGTAAGTGAAAACCAGTATAGCTCACACACAACTTAGTCTAGCCACAGATATCTTTACGCTATCCTGGCCTCAACGAGCTACCATATAAGATCATTCTGCACTTTATATTGGCTCACTTACTGACTGGTTTATGCAGCCTTATGCAACGTGCAACAAGCGTGGAGACGCCTGGAGAGGCTGAGGAGCCGTATCACGGTGGCGATGAGTGCACACTCTCCATATAATTTTGCCCACGATGAAGATAGACAACAGGATATGGACGACTAATGGAATTAGTTGAACGTGATGCCAGTGCCTGAATTAAAAGGTCATTGCATAAAAATAAGACTAACACACATATTTGAGTAAACTGCAGTCACACCGTTTACTATTTTCCATGGCTGTTTGCAAGAATATTTAACAGTAGCATTTGCATATACAAAGATTAAACATTGATACACAGATGAACAAGCCCTGGGAAGGCAGCACTTAAGATACGAGGAAGCTATAGAGAAACTGACTAAGGCCCTCTGCACATGGCAGAATCAGATTGTGCACGCGGAATCCCGCAGCAGAATCTGTCTCTGGCAGCAGCAACATCCACGCTAACCTGCTCTGTCACCCTCTCTTCTGTACTACCGATGGACCTGGCGTCTCGCTGTCGCACATGCTCAGTACAGATTTTTTTGTTCATTGCGGACGGGCCGCAGGTCAAACATCTTCCATTAATGTCAATGGAAGCCATCCATGCAGAGCCCACAAGAAAATGAAGCATGCTGTAATTTTTCCTCTGCGAGTGGAAATCACAATTGATTTCTGCTTGTATGTAGGAAGCACTGGATCTCCATAGGAAGTAATGGGCGGTATTTGCTGCGGATTCATGGTGCGGATGCTGGCCAATTCCACAGCAAATATCTGCCTACGTGAGAGAGGCCTTAGAGGGAAAACGCCTATCAAACCCACTAACAGTTTTTGCCAACCTAAATTACGAGCTGAGATTATCCAGTACTCACACAGTTGGTCCTATGGAGATTCTTTGCCGTGTGCAGCTTGTCTGTGTTGTGTCTGTGTTGACTGTTAGGATGGAAGCACAGCTTGAAAAGATTTCAGGTCTTGAAAACAACCACAGGCGTCCATCAAAGTGGTGGGTGAAAATCTGCTCTCCAGGATTTCTTGAAGTCAGAAGTAAACCTTCTCCAGTTAAAGAACAGGGGAAAGGGGAGCCAGTCACACAGCTTAGATAGATATGAGATAGATAGATAGATAGATAGATAGATAGATAGATAGATAGATAGATAGATAGATAGATAGATAGATATGAGATTGATTGATGCTGCCGGCATTCTTCCCCCTCCTTCTCCCTCTCTCTTCACTGTCTCCTGCACGTTATTGACTGCCTCTCCTTCCCCTCTCAGCTCTTTATATTTTTCTCCTATGCCACAGATCAGGAGCACTGGAAATTCCCCCTCCTTTCAGGGAACTGGCTTCAGCTAAGCCCCCTTCTCTTAGGAAGCTTCTTTCCTCTGCTGGGCCACGTGATCTATGGCATCATCCCAGGCCCTTTTGCTGCATACAGACATTTCTTCACAGGTCTTCAGCAACAGCATTACAGTGAAATGCCTAAGTTAAATTAACTATTTAGGTCTCTATTCTGACTCCATCTACTTGTTAAATTAATTGCAGCATCACTACCCTTTGCTAAATGAGCTGTAGCTAGGGCAGTTACTCTTGACTTGCAGTTAAAGGAGTTTTGTCAATTAAAAATAAAAAAAATCTTTACTCCCTTATTTCTCTACAGACAGACTCCTTACGGCATTGTCTCCTTTCTGATCTTCTCCTGTCCCCCAGGTCAGCTCACCGCAAGCCATCCGCATTCTTCTTTATACAGGTCAGTGAAGGTCACGTCCCTGTAAAGTAGCATTCACTTTATAGGAAGGAATGCTGATCTATTGCAGAGACAGCATGCATGAGCAGTCTCTGCAATAGCTTGACACTCTGTGCTAGGCTGTGAACTGTGACGTAACGTACATTACTGGGCAGGAACATGATTGCCTGTGAATTTATGTAACCTCACAGGAAGCAGAGGAATCAGCTAGCTGGAGGTGTTGTGACCCCCCAGTACTGCAGGAGACAGGAAAAGATCAGCAGGGAGAAGATCTGGTAAGTAGACTGCCTGGGGAGGAATAGGTGAGTATAGATTTTTTTATTTTAATGACAGAACCCCTTTAAGTACTTTTATTCTGTAGTGCCATACTTCAGGTCACTATACTTATTTAAAATCAGGTTGCCCACAAAGGGCTGGTGCTGTAGGATTGAACTAAAGTAGTACTATGTACCTGTTGTGTTACTCTACCTGTTCCATTTATAGTGTAAGCTCTTATGTTTTGGGACCTCTCACCTGTAGAGTGTAAGCTCTTATGGGCAGGGACCTCTCTCCTGCAGAGTGTAAGCTCTTATGGGCAGGACCTCTCTCCTGTAGAGTGTAAGCTCTTATGGGCAGGAACCTTTCTCCTGTAGAGTGTAAGCTCTTATGGGCAAGGAACCTCTTTTCTGTAGAGTGTAAGCTCTTATGTGCAGGGACCTCTCTCCTGCAGAGTGTAAGCTCTTATGGGCAGGACCTCTCTCCTGAAAAGTCTAAGCTCTTATGGGCAGGGCCTCTCTCCTGTAGAGTGTAAGCTCTTATGGGCAGGGACTTTCTCCTGTAGAGTGTAAGATCTTATGGGCAGGACCTCTCTCCTGTAGAATGTAAGCTCTTATGGGCAGAGGATCTCTCTCCTGTAGAGTGTAAGCTCTTATGGATAGGACCTCTCTTGTAGAGTGTAAGCTCTTATGGGCAGGGAGCTCTCCTGTAGAGTGTAAGCTCTTATGGGCAGGACCTCTCTCCTGTAGAGTGTAAGCTCTTATGGGCAGGGACCTCTCTCCTGTAGAGTGTAAACTCTTATGGACAGGGACCTCTATCTTGTAGAGTGTAAGCTCTTATGGGCAGGACCTCCCTCCTGTAGGGTGTAAGCTCTTATGGACAGGGATCTCTATCCTGTAGAGTGTAAGCTCTTATGGACAGGGACCTCTCTCCTGTAGAGTGTAAGCTCTTATGGGCAGGGACCTCTCTCCTGTAGAGTGTAAGCTCTTATGGGCAGGACCTCTCTTCTGTAGAGTGTAAGCTCTTATGGACAGGGACCTCTATCCTGTAGGGTGTAAGCTCTTATGGACAGGGACCTCTATCCTGTAGGGTGTAAGCTCTTATGGACAGGGATCTCTATCCTGTAGAGTGTAAGCTCTTATGGACAGGGACCTCTCTCCTGTAGAGTGTAAGCTCTTATGGGCAGGGACCTCTCTCCTGTAGAGTGTAAGCTCTTATGGGCAGGACCTCTCTCCTGTAGAGTGTAAGCTCTTATAGACAGGGACCTCTATCCTGTAGAGTGTAAGCTCTTATGGACAGGGACCTCTATCCTGTAGGGTGTAAGCTCTTATGGGCAGGTACCTCTATCCTGTAGAGTGTAAGCTCTTATGGGCAGGTACCTCTATCCTGTAGAGTGTAAGCTCTTATGGGCAGGACCTCTCTCCTGAAAAGTGTAAGCTCTTATGGGCAGGACCTCTCTCCTGTAGAGTGTAAGCTCTTATGGGCAGGACCTCTCTCCTGTAGAGTGTAAGCTCTTATGGGCAGGGACCTCTCTCCTGTAGAGTGTAAGCTCTAATGGTCAGGACCTTTCTCCTGTATAGTGTAAGCTCTTATGGGCAGGGGATCTCTCTCCTGTAGAGTGTAAGCTCTTATGGGCAGGTACCTCTCCTCTGTAGAGTGTAAGCTCTTATGGACAGGACTAGAGATGAGCGAGCACCAAAATGCTCGGGTGCTCGTTACTTGGGACGAAATTATCGCGATGCTCGAGGGTTCGTTTCGAATAACGAACCCCATTGAAGTCAATGGGCGACCCGAGCATTTTCGTATTTCGCCGATGCTCGCTAAGGTTTTCATGTGTGAAAATCTGGGCAATTCAAGAAAGTGATGGGAACGACACAGCAACGGATAGGGCAGGCGAGGGGCTACATGTTGGGCTGCATCTCAAGTTCACAGGTCCCACTATTAAGCCACAATACCGGCAAGAGTGCCCCCCCCCCCCCTCCCAACAACTTTTACTTCTGAAAAGCCCTCATTAGCAATGGATACCTTAGCTAAGCACCACACTACCTCCAACAAAGCACAATCACTGCCTGCATTACACTCCGCTGCCACTTCTCCTGGGTTACATGCTGCCCAACCCCCCCGCACGACCCAGTGTCCACAGCGCACACAAAAGTGTCCCTGCGCAGCCTTCAGCTGCCCTCATGCCACACCACCCTCATGTCTATTTATAAGTGCGTCTGCCATGATGAGGAACCGCAGGCACACACTGCAGAGGGTTGGCACGGCTAGGCAGCGACCCTCTTTAAAAGGGGCGGGGCGATAGCCCACAATGCTGTACAGAAGCAATGAGAAATATAATCCTGTGCCACCGCCATCAGGAGCTGCACACGTGGGCATAGCAATGGGGAACCTATGTGCCACGCACTATTCATTCTGTCAAGGTGTCTGCATGCCCCAGTCAGACCGCGGTTTTTAATTCATAGACACAGGCAGGTACAACTCCCTATTGTGAAGTCCCTGTGGACCGACAGCATGGGTGGCTCCCTGGAACCCACCGGCGGTACATAAAAATATCCCATTGCATTGCCCAACACAGCTGAGGTAGTAATGTCGTGCTTAATGCAGGTGGGCTTCGGCCCACACTGCATGCCCCAGTCAGACTGGGGTTCTTTAGAAGTGGAAACAGATGCATTTATAATTCCCTGTGGACCCACAGCATGGGTGGCTCCCTGGAACCCACCGGCGGTACATAAAAATATCCCATTGCATTGCCCAACACAGCGGATGTAACGTCAGCTGTAATGCAGGTGGGCTAAAAATTAATTTGATTGCACTGTAGGCGAGGGCCCACAAAAATTGCTGTATCAACAGTACTAATGTACATCAGAAAAATTGGCCCTGGCCAACCCAGAGGGCAGGTGAAACCCATTAATCGCTTTGGTTAATGTGGCTTAAGTGGTAACTAGGCCTGGAGGCAGCCCAGTTTAACGAAAAATTGGTTCAAGTTAAAGTTTCAACGCTTTTAAGAGCATTGAAACGTATAAAAATTTTTAAGAAAAATTATATGAGTGAGCCTTGTGGCCCTAAGAAAAATTGCCCGTTCGGCGTCATTACGTGAGGTTTCAGGAGGAGGAGCAGGAGGAGGAGGAGGAGGAGGAATATTATACACAGATTGATGAAGCAGAAATGTCCCCGTTTTGGATGGTGAGAGAGAACGATGCTTCCATCCGCGGGTGCAGCCTACGTATTGCTTAGGTATCGCTGCTGTCCGCTGGTGGAGAAGAGAAGTCTGGGGAAATCCAGGCTTTGTTCATCTTTATGAGTGTAAGCCTGTCGGCACTGTCGGTTGATAGGCTGGTACGCTTATCTGTGATGATTCCCCCAGCCGCACTAAACACCCTCTCCGACAGGACGCTAGCCGCAGGACAAGCAAGCACCTCCAGGGCATACAGCGCGAGTTCAGGCCACGTGTCCAGCTTCGACACCCAGTAGTTGTAGGTGGCAGAGGCGTCACGGAGGACGGTCGTGCGATCGGCTACGTACTCCCTCACCATCCTTTTACAGTGCTCCCGCCGACTCAGCCTTGACTGGGGAGCGGTGACACAGTCTTGCTGGGGAGCCATAAAGCTGTCCAGGGCCTTAAAGACTGTTGTATTGCCTGTGCTGTACATGCTACTCGATCTCCGCACCTCCCCTGCTACCTGGCCCTCGGAAGTGCGCCTTCTGCCACTAGCGCTGTCGGATGGGAATTTTACTATCAGCTTGTGCGCCAGGGTCCTGTGGTATAGCAACACTCTCGAACCCCTTTCCTCTTCGGGAATGAGAGGTTCTCCTTATACCGTGGGTCGAGCAGTGTGTACACCCAGTAATCCGTAGTGGCCAGAATGCGTGCAACGCGAGGGTCACGAGAAAGGCATCCTAACATGAAGTCAGCCATGTGTGCCAGGGTACCTGTACGCAACACATGGCTGTCTTCACTAGGAAGATCACTTTCAGGATCCTCCTCCTCCTCCTCCTCAGGCCATACACGCTGAAAGGATGACAGGCAAGCAGCATGGGTACCGTCAGCAGTGGGCCAAGCTGTCTCTTCCCCCTCCTCCTAATCCTCCTCATGCTCCTCCTCCTCCTCCTGAACGCGCTGAGATATAGACAGGAGGGTGCTCTGACTATCCAGCGACATTCTGTCTTCCCCCGGCTCTGTTTCCGAGCGCAAAGCGTCTGCCTTTATGCTTTGTAGGGAATTTCTCAAGATGCATAGCAGAGGAATGGTGACGCTAATGATTGCAGCATCGCCGCTCACCACCTGGGTAGACTGCTCAAAGTTTCGAAGGACCTGGCAGATGTCTGCCAACCAGGCCCACTCTTCTGAAAATAATTGAGGAGGCTGACTCCCACTGCGCCGCCCATGTTGGAGTTGGTATTCCACTATAGCTCTACGCTGCTCATAGAGCCTGGCCAACATGTGGAGCGTAGAGTTCCACCGTGTGGGCACGTCGCACAGCAGTCGGTGCACTGGCAGATTAAACCGATGTTGCAGGGTCTGCAGGGTGGCAGCGTCCGTGTGGGACTTGCGGAAATGTGCGCAGAGCCGGCGCACCTTTACGAGCAGGTCTGACAAGCGTGGGTAGCTTTTCAGAAACCGCTCAACCACCAAATTAAAGACGTGGGCCAAGCATGGCTCGTGCGTGAGGCTGCCGAGCTGCAGAGCCGCCACCAGGTTACAGCCGTTGTCACACACGACCATGCCCGGTTGGAGGCTCAGCGGCGCAAGCCAGCGGTCGGTCTGCTCTGTCAGACCCTGCAGCAGTTCGTGGGCCGTGTGCCTCTTATCTCTTAAGCTGAGTAGTTTCAGCACGGCCTGCTGACGCTTGCCCACCGCTGTGCTGCCACGACGCGCGACACCGACTGCTGGCGACGCGCTGCTGCTGCTGACACATCTTGTTTGCGAGACAGAGGTTGCGTTGGAGGAGGAGGAGGAGGAGGGTGGTTTAGTGGAGGAAGCATACACCGCCGCAGATACCACCACCGAGCTGGGGCCCGCAATTCTGGGGGTGGGTTGGACGTGAGCGGTCCCAGGCTCTGACTCTGTCCCAGCCTCCACTAAATTCACCCAATGTGCCGTCAGGGAGATATAGTGGCCCTGCCCGCCTGTGCTTGTCCACGTGTCCGTTAAGTGGACCTTGGCAGTAACCGCGTTGGTGAGGGCGCGTACAATGTTGCGGGAGACGTGGTCGTGCAGGGCTGGGACGGCACATCGGGAAAAGTAGTGGCGACTGGGAACTGAGTAGCGCGGGGCCGCCGCCACCATCATACTTTTGAAGGACTCCGTTTCCACAACCCTATACGGCAGCATCTCAAGGCTGATAAATTTGGCTATGTGGACGGTTAACGCTTGAGCGTGCGGGTGCGTGGCGGCGTGCTTGCGCTCAAACACTTGCGCTAGCGACGGCTGGACGGTGCGGTGCGAGACATTGCTGGATGGGGCCGAGGACAGCGGAGGTGAGGGTGTGGGTGCAGGCCAGGAGACGGTAGTGCCTGTGTCCTCAGAGGGGGGTTGGATCTCAGTGGCAGGTTGGGGCACAGGGAGAGAGGCAGCGGTGCAAACCGGAGGCGGTGAACGGCCTTCGTCCCACCTTGTGGGGTGCTTGGCCATCATATGTCTGCGCATGTTGGTGGTGGTGAGGCTGGTGGTGGTGGCTCCCCGGCTGATCTTGGCGCGACAAAGGTTGCACACCACTGTTCGTCGGTCGTCAGGCGTCTCTGTGAAAAACTGCCAGACCTTAGAGCACCTTGGCCTCTGCAGGGTGGCATGGCACGAGGGTGCGCTTTGGGAAACAGTTGGTGGATTATTCGGTCTGGCCCTGCCTCTACCCCTGGACACCGCACTGCCTCTTGCAACCTGCCCTGCTGCTGCCCTTGCCTCTCCCTCTGAAGACCTGTCCTGAGTAGGCGTTGCACACCAGTTGGGGTCAGTCACCTCATCGTCCTGCTGCTCTTCCTCCGAATCCTCTGTGTGCTCCTCCCTCGGACTTACTGCCCTTACTACTACCTCACCGATAGACAGCTGTGTCTCATCGTCATCGTCCTCCTCACCCACTGAAAGGTCTTGAGACAGTTGCCGGAAGTCCCCAGCCTCATCCCCCGGACCCCGGGAACTTTCCAATGGTTGGGCATCAGTGACGATAAACTCCTCTGGTGGGAGAGGAACCACTGCTGCCCAATCTGAGCAGGGGCCCGAGAACAGTTCCTGGGAGTCTTCCCGCTCCTGAGCATGTGTCATTGTAGTGGAGTGAGGAGGCTGGGAGGAAGGAGGAGCAGCAGCCAGAGGATTCGGATTTGCAGCACTGGACGGTGCAGAACTGTGGGTGGATGATAGCTTGCTCGAAGCACTTTCTGCCATCCACGACAGGACCTGCTCACACTGCTCATTTTCTAATAAAGGTCTCCCGCGTGGACCCATTAATTGGGCGATGAATGTGGTGACGCCAGAAACGTGCCTCTCTCCTAATCGCGCAGCAGTCGGCTGCGATACACCTGGATCAGGAGCTCGGCCTGTGCCCACACCCTCACTTGGGCCTACGCGTCCTCGGCCACGTCCTCTAGGCCTACCCCTACCCCTCAGCATGCTGTATTACCAGTGATTTCCCAGGCAGGAAATAAATTGGCGCAAGCCTGCAGGACAAATAGAATTTTACCCTTTTTTTTAAAAGAAAAGGCCCACTGACTATATTCAATCAGATAAGAAATCTGTTCCACAGAAATGCAGTTATATGAAGTGCAGCAGAGCGGTGATTTTCCCCAGGCAGGAAGGAAATAAATTGGCGCAAGACTGCTGTTAAACGTAGCTGGCTGCGTATGATTTTTTTTTACTATCTCCACCAACCACACACGTACACAGAACGCTGAGGACTGACAGAGGCAGGCCACATAGAATTTTTCCCTTTTTTTTAAAGAAAAGGCCCACTGACTATATTCAATCAGATAAGAAATCTGTTCCACAGAAATGCAGTTATATGAAGTGCAGCAGAGCGGTGATTTTCCCCAGGCAGGAAGGAAATAAATTGGCGCAAGACTGCTGTTAAACGTAGCTGGCTGCGTATGATTTTTTTACTATCTCCACCCACCACACACGTACCCAGAACGCTGAGGACTGACAGAGGCAGACCACATAGAATTTTTCCCTTTTTTTTTTTTAAAGAAAAGGCCCACTGACTATATTCAATCAATAATATATGTCTTCTGGCCCTGCCTACACAATTCTCTCCCTGTAGTATTACTGCAGGGCGCAATGCTCTGCACAGCCGACTTTGAAAAAAAAAAAGATGCAACACTGCTAACAGCAGCCTGCACAGTACTGCACACGGTTAAATGTGGCCCTAAGAAGGACCGTTGGGGTTCTTGAAGCCTACACTCACTCCTAACACTCTCCCTGCCTAACCACCACTTCTGTCCCCGGACTATTAGTGCAGGGCGCAATGCTCTGCAGACAGCCGATTTTGAAAAAAAAAAATTGTGCAACACTGCTAACAGCACCCTCCACAGTACTGCACACGGATAGATGTGGCCCTGAGAAGGACCGTTGGGGTTCTTGAAGCCTACACTCACTCCTAACACTCTCCCTACAGCAGCAGCAGCACTTTCCCTCAGCTAACTCACAAGGCATCTGAGGCGAGCCGCGGGAGGGGCCGACTTTTATACTCAGGTGACATCTGATCTCCCCAGCCACTCACAGCAGGGGGGTGGTATAGGGCTTGAACGTCACAGGGGGAAGTTGTAATGCCTTCCCTGTCTTTCAATTGGCCAGAAAAGCGCGCTAACGTCTCACAGAGAAAAGTGAAAGTAACCCGAACACCGCGTGGTGCTCGTTAAGAGTAACGAGCATCCCGAACACCCTAATATTCGCCCGAGCATCAAGCTCGGACGAGTACGTTCGCTCATCACTAGACAGGACCTCTCTCCAGTGAAGTCTAAGCTCTTATAGTTGGGCCCTCTCTTCTGTAGAGTGTAAGCTCTTATGGGCAATCTCTTCTCTCCTGTAGAGTGTAAGATCTTAGTGACCTCTCTGCTGTACATCTTTTATTTGTTTTAAGCACTCGTCATTTTACTTGCTTGTTACTTCCCAAATTGTACAGCTCTGTGGTGTCTGTTTGCGCTACATAATATTCTTGTTAATAATGCATTTTAATTTAATTGCCTCTATGTAAATGTAACCAGGAAATCCGCTTCCACCATTGAGAATCAGCGGTACCCATTAGTTATATAATGTTACTTTAATGTGATTGTTATGCTTACAGTTGGTAACAAAGCATTAATTATAAATTAATTCCGAGCCCCCGCGCTCCTTTTTGTGTACATTGCTCTAATTTTCTCACTTAAGTTGAATCTGATCCTAGTTAATTTCCTATTCATTAATTGAAACAATGGATACAGCTCGCGGGTCATTGCATTTTCAAGAGTTGCAGTCCCTTTGGGTCATATAGATTTACATAAGCAGCTTCTACAAGGGCAACCGTACCCCTTGAAAGTAACATTGCAGATGAAGAAAGAATAGATTCTAAGAGGAAAATAAAACATCCCAATGTAAATCAGCTACACGAGGCCACAGTGCAATGTGACAATTTTTTACTCGGTTTCTTACAATGCTCAGAGAGTTTTATCTTTTAATGCCTTTTCATTGTCAGTTTCTTTCTGAAATCCTTCTGGGAACTGGCCCAGAATATAGAATTGTCTGTAACATCATGCATCTGAGACTTAAATGTCATTTAACCCACTGATTGACTCAACATAGTGCTAAGAACTGCAAGAACTTTTAGTTTCCTTCCAACTTGAACCCTACAATAACTCAAGGCCAGATCAAGTTCAATTGAAGCCAAACATGTTATTGTATTCTCCCGCCTTGTTGAAATGGTCATTTAATGGGTGGCTACCTTATAGTGATACTACAGTATATGCTTATTCTATGGAGTAGAGGCACCCTTAAAGAGCTAGATTGAGTTTGACGAAAGTCCTCATCCCACCTGTAGGATATGAACCTTAATTGACACCCTATGGAATTTTCTACATCATCCACAGACCCATCCAAACCTTGTGCAGTTATAGATTGGCACAGACACAGATCATCTTGCCCTATTCTGGGCAGATTTGATTGACTGTTCTGGCCACAGACAGGTCTGTGGTCACATAGTGCAAGTTCAAGATTTGATCAAGTTTGTGAATGTTGTAGATCTTCATTGATCGTAGCATGATCAGAGAAGGTAAATCCATTCAAGTCACTCACTGCCTGTTGGTCCTCACCTTTCATTGTCATTTCAGGCACAGACATTGGCGGCACATTTATGAAAAGCGCAATAGCATTTTGACTGTAAGAATAACTCTGTGTAAACTTGTTACATGCACAGCCATCATAAACTCTTCCATACCCTACACTTCGTTTGATATGGTGGAGACTGGCCAACACTATTTTGCAAACATTTTGAATGTATTTTGAACATATCATTTGTAGTATATTAGATCACATCACAAGTTTAAACTCTTGAACATAAGGGAAGGATGAAAGAAATGGCAGCCAGGTAATTAATAGGAGCGGAATTTTCCATCATTTTCATCTTCACGTCTAAACCATAAAACCTATTAGTAGCAAAGAAAAAGTTTTTTTCAAACATTTTTATTTTTTTATTCGTATCCTCGCCTTCGGCATTCATCATTTCTATATTGACTTATTTGTATGCTGATACTTTGAAAAGCTACAAGCATAGTTGTTAATATATAAATCAAACAATAATAATTGGTGTAGTAAATCTTAAATTGTACATGCAGCTATTCATCACTGATTTTGCTTCTTAATTGGATCTTCAGCGGGAAGAAAACATGTATAATTCTCACAAAATGAATCGACCTTTTTATGCAAAGAGAAACAAAAAGAGATTGCTTCCTATAAAACATGAGGGGTGTTCTTAGTTATTAAACCTCCCAGAAAGCAACACTGCTGTGAAGCAGTCCTAGCCAAAAAAATATTCCATCTATCTATCTATCTCATATCTATCTATCTATCTATCTATCTATCTATCTATCTATCTATCTATCTATCTATCTCATATCTATCTATCTATCTAATATCTATCGATAGATAGATAGATATTAGATAGATAGATAGATAGATATGAGATAGATGATAGATAGATAGATAGATATGAGATAGATGATAGATAGATAGATCGATAGATAGATAGATCTATCTATCTATCATCTATCTCATATCTATCTATCTATCTATCTATCTATCTATCTATCTATCTATCTATCATCTATCTCATATCTATCTATCTATCTATCTATCTATCTATCTCATATCTATCTCATATCTATCTATCTATCTCATATCTATCTATCTATCTCATATCTATCTATCTATCTCATATCTATCTATCTATCTCATATCTATCTATCTATCTATCTATCTATCTATCTATCTATCTATCTATCTATCTCATATCAATCTATCTATCTATCTCATATCAATCTATCTATCTATCTCATATCAATCTATCTATCTCATATCAATCTATCTATCTCATATCAATCAATCTATCTATCTATCTATCTATCTATCTATCTATCTATCTATCTATCTATCTCATATCTATCTATCTATCTATCTATCTATCTATCTATCTATCTATCTATCTATCTATCTATCTATCTATCTATCTATCTCATATCTATCTATCTATCTATCTATCTATCTATCTATCTGACATCTATCTAGCTATCTAATATCTATCTATCTCAATCGAGGGATATGGTGCAGTCACTGAGCCGACAAATGCTTGAATATTAAATTTAAAGTCACCTGACTTTTCAGCTAAAGTTGAAGAAATAAGTAAAACTCCCAAATAGATCAGGTACAATGGTGTTTATTCACCCAACGCAACATATCAAGCAGTGAATTAGTGATTAGAGATGAGCGAGCACCAAAATGCTCGTGTGATCGTTACTCGAGTCGAATTTCCCGCGATGCTCGAGGGTTCGTTTCGAGTAACGAACCCCATTGAAGTCAATGGGCGACCCGAGCATTTTTGTATATCGCCGATGCTCGCTAAGGTTTTCATTTGTGAAAATCTGGGAAATTCAAAAAAAGTGATGGGAACGACACAGCAACGGATAGGGCAGGCGAGGGGCTACATGTTGGGCTGCATCTCAAGTTCCCAGGTCCCACTATTAAGCCACAATAGCGGCAAGAGTGGGCCCCCCCCCCAACAACTTTTACTTCTGAAAAACCCTCATTAGCAAGGCATACCTTAGCTAAGCACCACACTACCTCCAACAAAGCACAATCACTGCCTGCATGACATTCCGCTGCCACTTCTCCTGGGTTACATGCTGCCCAACCCCACCGCACGACCCAGTGTCCACAGCGCACACCAAATTGTCCCTGCGCAGCCTTCAGCTGCCCTTATGCCACATGCTGGCCTCATAGCCACACCACCCTCATGTCTATTTATAAGTGCGTCTGCCATGAGGAGGAACCGGAGTCACACACTGCAGAGGGTTGGCACGGCTAGGCAGCGACCCTCTTTAAAAGGGGGGGGGGGGGCAATAGCCCACAATGCTGTACAGAAGCAATGAGAACTCCAATCCTGTGCCACCTCCGTCAGGAGCTGCAAACGTGGGCATAGCAATGGGGAATCCATGTGCCACACAGTATTCATTCTGTCAAGGTGTCGCATAGCTCAATCCACACTGCAAGGGGAAAGCCCTCTGCGCTCTGCCCCCTACCCAAGTCAGTCAGTGCCTTTGTGCCAGACAGATCAAACACCGCAATGGGAACTAAGTTTGCACCAACAGCATAGGTGGGTCCTAGGAAACCCAAGTCATGAACAAAAAATTGATCTGAGCGGCCAAACATGGCAAACTTGCACCGCGCCCACGGCATAGGCCTCAGCCCACAGATTCAGCAATCCTAGGCTGGAAGCGGACTTTCACTGCACCCAGGACATAGGCCTCTGCACAAACCCTCAGCAATCGCGTGCCTACAGAGGACTCCAATGCTAGCGTAGCTGTGCACGTCTCATTAGCGCTGTATTGATCCTGTAGTTTGTCCCAATGCAGTGCCCCGGATAGTAGAGCTAATGTCAGATTAAATACAGCTGGGCTTTGGCCGACACTGCATGCCCCAGTCAGACTGGGGTTCTTTATAAGTAGGCACAGGCAGGTACAACTCCGTGTGGACCCACAACATGGGTGGGTCCCAGGAAGCCACCGGCGGTACATAAATAAATCCCATTGCATTGCCCAGCACAGCTGAGGTAACGTCAGATTAAATGCGGGTGGGCTTTGGCCCACACTGCATGCCCCAGTCTGACCGGGGTTTTTAATACATAGACACAGGCAGGTACAAATCCCTAATGTGAAGTCCATGTGGACCCAAAGCATGGGTGGCTCCCTGGAACCCACCGGCGGTACATAAACAAATCCCATTGCAGTGCCCTGGACAACAGAGCTAACGACAGATACAATACAGGTGGGCTTCGGCCCACAGTGCATGCCCCAGTCAGACTGGTAATATGTACCTTAACAGTAACCGCATTGGTGGGAATGTGGTGGCGACTGCGGACCTAGTAGCACGGTTTTATTTAGTTGGTTTTTGGAATGTGGCCAGGATTAATTGGGCCGTGGCGGGGGGATAGTGGGGGGGGGGGGCTCTCTTGTGTTGTTAAAGGTGAAATTATTGGACTGCCACCAGACGGACCAATGCAAAGGTATTTTCCAAGAATGTTTTCATTGTTGGAGGAGGAGGGGGATGTTTTTGAGGCACTACGTGTCCTCTCCACATGTCCGTGGTTATATGCACCTTAACAGTAACCGTGTTGGTGGGAAATGGCCTCGCCACGATCATGTCTTCGGGAAGCCTCCGTTTTCACACCCCAGTGACATAGCATTAGCAGCGGTATAGGCAGAGCCCAGAATTAGTAACATTAGTAGCATTAGGACAGGCCCCAGTAACATATCACTAGCAGCATTATAGGGGGAGCACAGTATTAGTTCCATTTCAGTAGTACTAGCAGTCCAGACAGGCCCCATTTACAATTCCGAAGCAGCAGTATAGGGGGAGCACAGTCTTAGTTCCATTTCAGTAATAGTAGCACTCAAGACAGGCCCCAGTAACAATTCCGAATCAGCAGTATTGGGGGAGCACAGTCTTAGTTCCATTTCAGTAATAGTAGCACTCAAGACAGGCCCCAGTAACAATTCCGAATCAGCAGTATTGGGGGAGCACAGTCTTAGTTCCATTTCAGTAATAGTAGCACTCAAGACAGGCCCCAGTAACAATTCCGAAGCAACAGTATAGGGGGAGCACAGTCTTAGTTCCATTTCAGTAATAGTAGCAGTCTAGACAGGCCCCAGTAACAATTCCGAAGCAGCAGTATTGGGGGAGCACAGTATTAGTTCCATTTCAGTAGTAGTAGCAGTCAAGACAGGCCACAGTAACATTCCCGTTGCAGCAGTTTAGGGAGATAACAGTCTCTTTCACATTTCAGTAGTTGCAGTATAGACTAGGCCCCAGTTACATTTATGTAGCAAAAGTGTAGGCCAACCCCACACACCTTGTTGTACCATGAGTGCAGGCGAAGCCCATAAAAATTACTAGGATTACACTGTAGGCGAGGGCCAAAAAAAATTGGTGTACCAACAGTACTAATGTACCTCAGAAAAATTGCCCATGCCCAACCAAGAGGGCAGGTGAAACCCATTAATCACTTAGCTTACTGTGGCTTAATTTGTAACTAGGCCTGGAGGCAGCCCAGTTAAAATAAAAATTGGTTCAGGTGCAAGTTTCAACGCTTTAATGAGCATTGAAACGTATAAAAATTGTTTACAAAAGTAATATGACTTAGCCTTGTGGGCCTAAGAAAAATTGCCCGTTCGGCGTGATTACGTGAGGTTTCAGGAGGAGGAGCAGGATGAGGAGGATGAATATAATACACAGATTGATGAAGCTAAAAGGTCCCCATTTTTTTGACAGGCGGGTACGCTTATCCGTGATGATTCCCCCAGCCGCACTAAATATCCTCTCTGACAAGACTCTAACCGCAGGGCAAGCAAGCACCTCCAGGGCATACAGCGCGAGTTCAGGCCACGTGTCCAGCTTCGACACCCAGTAGTTGTACGGAGCAGAGGCGTAACGGAGGACGGCGGTGCGATCGACTACGTACTCCCTCACCATCCTTTTACAGTGCTCCCGCCGACTCAGCCTTGACTGGGGAGCGGTGACACAGTCTTGCTGGGGAGCCATAAAGCTGTCAAAGGCCTTGGAGAGTGTTCCCCTGCCTGCGCTGTACATGCTGCCTGATCTCCGCGCCTCCCCTGCTACCTGGCCCTTGGAACTGTGCCTTCTGCCACTATCGCTGTCGGATGGGAATTTTACCATCAGTTTGTCCGCCAGGGTCCTGTGGTATAGCATAACTCTCGAACCCCTTTCCTCTTCGGGTATGAGAGTGGAAAGGTTTTCCTTATACCGTGGGTTGAGCAGTGTGTACACCCAGTAATCCCTAGTGGCCAGAATGCGTGTAACGCGTGGGTCACGAGAAAGGCATCCTAACATGAAGTCAGCCATGTGTGCCAGGGTACCTGTACACAACACATGGCTGTCCTCACTAGGAAGATCACTTTCAGGATCCTCCTCCTCCTCCTCCTCCTCCTCCTCCTCCTCAGGCCATACACGCTGGAAGGATGACAGGCCAGCAGCATGTGTACCCTCACCAGTGGGCCAAGCTTTCTCTTCCCCCTCCTCCTCCTCCTCCTCCTCCTCACAGCGCTGAGATATAGACAGGAGGGTGCTCTGACTATCCAGCGACACACTGTCTTCCCCCGGCTCTGTTTCCGAGTGCAAAGCGTCTGCCTTTATGCTTTGCAGGGAACTTCTCAAGAGGCATAGCAGAGGAATGGTGACGCTAATGATTGCAGCATCGCTGCTCACCACCTGGGTAGACTCCTCAAACTTTCCAAGGACCTGGCAGATGTCTGCCAACCAGGCCCACTCTTCTGAAAATAATTGAGGAGGTTGACTCCCACTGCGCCGCCCATGTTGGAGTTAGTATTCCACTATAGCTCTACGCTGCTCATAGAGCCTGGACAACATATGAAGCGTAGAGTTCCACCGTGTGGGCATGTCGCACAGCAGTCGGTGCACTGGCAGATGAAACCGATGTTGCAGGGTGCGCAGGGTGGCAGCGTCCGTGTGGAACTTGCGGAAATGTGCGCAGAGCCGGCGCAGCTTTCCGAGCAGGTCTGACAAGCGTGGGTAGCTTTTCAGAGAGCGCTGAACCACCAAATTAAAGACGTGGGCCAGGCATGGCACGTGCGTGAGGCTGCCGAGCTGCAGAGCCGCCACCAGGTTACGGCCGTTGTCACACACGACCATGCCCGGTTAAAGGCTCAGCGGCGCAAGCCAGCGGTCGGTCTGCTCTGTCAGACCCTGCAGCAGTTCGTGGGCCGTGTGCCTCTTATTTCCTAAGCTGAGTAGTTTCAGCACGGCCTGCTGACGCTTGCCCACCGCTGTGCTGCCACACCTTTGAGCACCTCGGCCTCTGCAGGGTGGCATGGCGCGAGGGGGCGCTTTGGGAAACAGTTGGTGGATTATTCTGTCTGGCCCTGCCTCTACCCCTGGCCACCGCACTGCCTCTTGCAACCTGCCCTGCTGCTGCCCTTGCCTCCCCCTCTGAAGACCTGTCCTCAGTAGGCGTAGCAAACCAGGTGGGGTCAGTCACCTCATTGTCCTGCTGCTCTTCTTCAGAATCCTCGGTGCGCTCCTCCCTCGGACTTAATGCCCTTACTACTACCTCACTGATAGACAACTGTGTCTCATCGTCATCGGCCTCCTCACCCACTGAAAGGTCTTGAGACAGTTGCCAGAAGTCCCCAGCCTCATGCCCCGGACCCCGGGAACTTTGCAATGGTTGGGCATCAGTCACGACAAACTCCTCTGGTGGGAGAGGAACCACTGCTGCCCAATCTGAGCAGGGGCCCGAGAACAGTTCCTGGGAGTCTGCCCGCTCCTCAGAATGTCTCATTTTCATGGAGTGAGGAGGCTGGGAGGAAGGAGGAGCAGCAGCCAGAGGATTCTGAGTTGCAACAGTGGACGGCGCAGAACTCTGGGTGGACGATAGGTTGCTGGAAGCACTTTCTGCCATCCACGACAGGACCTGCTCACACTGCTCATTTTCTAATAAAGGTCTACCGCGTGGACCCATTAAATGTGCTATGAATGTGGGGACGCCAGAAACGTGCCTCTCTCCTAATCCCGCAGCAGTCGGCTGCGATACACCTGGATCAGGAGCTCGGCCTGTTCCCACACCCTGACTTGGGCCTCCGCGTCCTCGGCCGCGCCCACGTCCTCTAGGCCTACCCCTACCCCTCAGCATGCTGTATTACCAGTAATGCAGAAACAGAACGCTGTAATTAAATGTGCCGCTTATTGGCCTGTGGTTGGAGGCTGAGTTCGCTTACGGAACGCCAGGAAATAATTTGGCGCAAGCCTGCTGTAACACTTAGCTGGCTGCGTATTTATTTGGAGAATACTACCCCCAGCAGACACGGACCCAGAACACTGAGCACAGTGACAGGCAGGCCAAATAGATTTTTTTCCAATATTTTTTTCAAAAGGACCACTGCGTATATTCAATCTATAATATGTCTTCTGGCCCTGCCTACACAATTCTGTCCCTGGACTGTGTCACGGAACTGCAGTGTTGCACTGTTATTAACTGCAACAGAGCGGTGATTTCAGAGCCAGGAAATAATTTGGCGCAAGCCTGCTGTAACACTTAGCTGGCTGCGTATTTATTTGGAGAATACTACCCCCAGCAGACACGGACCCAGAACACTGAGCACAGTGACGGGCAGGCCAAATAGATTTTTTTTCAATATTTTTTTCAAAAGGACCACTGCGTATATTCAATCTATAATATATGTCTTCTGTCCCTGCCTCACCACTACTGGCCCTGCACTATGTCTAATTACTGCAGGGCGCAATGCTCTGCACGGCCGATATACCAAAAAAAAAAAAAAGTGCAATACTGCTAAAAGCAGCCTCCACACTACTGCACACGGTTAGATGTGGCCCTAAGAAGGACCGTTGGGGTTCTTGAAGCCTACACTAACTCCTAACACTCTCCCTACAGCAGCTCCAACACGATACCACTGTCCCTCAGCTATGTCACAACGCATCTGAGGCGAGCCGCGGGAGGGGCCGATTTTTATACTTGGGTGACACCTGATCTCGCCAGCCACTCACTGCAGGGGGGTGGTATAGGGCTTGAACGTCGCAGGGGGAAGTTGTAATGCCTTCCCTGTCTTTCAATTGGCCAGAAAAGCGCGCTAACGTCTCAGAGATGAAAGTGAAAGTAACCCGAACATCGCGTGGTACTCGTTACGAGTAACGAGCATCCCGAACACGCTAATACTCGAACGAGTATCAAGCTCGGACGAGTACGTTCGCTCATCTCTATCTGAGACCAAGGTTATAATGCTGGCATCCTTTTATAATATGGACATGGTGCTGATCCTTTCTTTGGGGTTTGATAACTTTTCAGATAATATATGAGTTGGTGGCAGGAGACTGCTGCTGTGATGTCTTTTATACTCTGCTCTCTGTTATATACGCTTAAATATCTGCAACATGTAGGATATTAGACAGCAGTACTGAGCACTGTAGATGTGATTCCATGTAATTGTGTGACTGTAAATCACTTACTATTACCTAGTGCTGGCCTTACGTTAGATGTCACCCTGTGCAGAATTTCTTTTGGTGCCTCCATCATAAGAAAAAGCAATATACATTACACTGATAGTTGGTCTGCCTGTATTTTGCTTGTGCAGACAGCAGCAAGATAGCAGCATAACCATATCAGAACAGCTCAGTGAATAAATACACTTCCAGAACCAAGTTCATAACGTGGATACAGTACCAGAACTAAGATTATAACATAAGTACAGCACCAGAACAAGCTAATAACATAAAGTAGTATAATTAAGCTATCTTATTTTGAGGGCACCAATAGGCTAGCAGTGACTCCTCAGAACATCAGAGAGCAGGAGAAAAAGCCAGGATGAGAATAAATCCACAAGTTGCTACAGCATGGAGGATCATCTGGCTATTCAGACCTAAGGGGGGCGACTGACCCCAGGCCACATCAGCCTGATGTCCCCCTACAAGCTGGTGGCCATGCTGTTAGCTCGTAGCTGTTAGCAGCTATGTATGTATGAGTCTTTGCTAATATCCCTTCTCTTTCCCTTTCCTCTCTACTTTCTATAGATTTCTGTGAGTAGCACGAGACAACACCCCCTCCACTTGCTGTTATCTATCTTGTAATCCCTATTAGCAGATACAGATTTCACTTGACAACAGGCAGTGGACAACAACTTAAAAAAAAGGGAGACCCCTAGTGGCCAGAGGTAGTTTTCAGCACAAAAACATCATTTTAGTTAAACAATTATATACTTTTTAAATGCAGTTATATGAGAATAGTGATGGATCTCCTGTGGTTCTACTAAACATGACTTAGATCACCAAAGGAACTTATGGTCCAAGTAGTGTGCCTGTGATATATATGCCAAAATGTGCCCATATAACTGCCATCTGAACGGGGCCTAATTCACCACAAATCTGGGCAATATTCGGATCAGCAGTGATTGACACTTGGCACAACCTGCCATTATTTATTAATGGAGCCTACATTCTTGCTCCACTAGGTTGGTATTTTGGCCTCTAATATCGGTGGAATTGCGGTTTTGTAACAGGAAACTTGAAGACTTGCTGATTTCTACCAGAAAAGCCTTTTTAGAGTAATTAACTTGCACCCTTTAGTACTATGTACAGTATATCCAGGCCTTTTCTAGATTACTGTGTTTAGCCTGAGATCATCAGAACTGTTTTGCAGCATGTAGACCTGTGGCTTACATCTAATTGTTTGACTTAACAGAGTAAACTCGTCCAACTGAACCAATTTACATTTCCTTAGGCAAACACAATTGGTTCTTATGCAATCAAGATGTCTGTACTTGCAATATTAATTATCTCTAGCATTTGATTAGTGCTTTGGCACATCTTTAGCATCATACTCAATAAAAGAAGCACAATATCATTCTTGTTTTGCTTCCTTGGCTTAGTGCATTTGTGCTCACATGAAGAAATGTACCAAGCCAAAAGCTTTACGATTATGTCATGTGACCTCATTAGGGTTGCCACCCTTTTTTACCAATGAATACCAGCCAAGGTAAAAAGGGGTGTGGTTGGTGGATGGGGGGGGGGGGGGATGCATGCTATTTTACCTCCGTTATTCCATCTGGAAATGCATGAATAAACTGCAAAACTGGCTGCTACCATTCTTATATTGCGTTACTGATCTTCTACTAAGGTGCCAGCCACCGATGTCTTCTGCATTGTGTCGTTAGCTGACGATGGTCCTGTAGTAAGGCACCAGCCATAGACACCCTCTATACTGGGAGAATGGCCGTTGTTGCCTTCATAAAAAAGACGGGTGGTTTGGGGGCTACTCATGGCTTATTATAGTCAAGAGCATACAATGAACTCATGGGGTCCCATAGTAAAGTTCCAACTCAAAAAATTACAAAAATATATTCTATAAGACAACTTTTAGAAGATGGCAGCAATGGCATACATAGAAGAGTGTATGTGTGTGGAAGGGGGGGGGGGTGGACAAAAATTAAAATAGGCCACCTAATTAGATACTTGAAGGGTCTGGTGTTTGTTTTTCCCTCCACTCCCTTTAAATGACCCTTAAGACAATTATCGATTCCCTTGTTTTCAAGCAATTCAGTTCCTCTGGAGGGGGGCATCCTGCACCTGACTCAGCCACCCAGTAGAAAAGTGGGTGGGATCAATCATCCCTGAACCCCTCTTTCCATAGGACCCATGGCAGCCATATGGTCTGCCTCTATGGTATGCACATCCTTGCACAGCGGGCTTAGATACACAGGCTCACCTCTGGTAGAATAATGCAGTCACCATATCATAGTCAGATACCAGTTTTACACAATGAGGCCATTTTCAGACAGGCCTAATAGGGCTCCTTCAGTCGAGCGTATGAGTAAATGCGCACGCTTCAGCGCAATGCATTTGAGTGCGGTTAATTTGTGCACGTGTTTGCACAGTTTACTGTATATTTTTGTGCACGCAGAGCATGTGCACATGCGTGCAGAATGCATCCCTGCCCTGATTTAAATGGCTATTTAAATCAGGGCATGGGTGGAATTGCGCAGCGCACTGTAGATTTGCACCAACATTGTGTGTACATTTGCGTACCTCCTAAAGACTTCTATTAGACTTTTGATGTGCCAATGCACACAAAATAGAGCAGATCAAAATTTCTGCGTGTGCAAGAAAAGCGTATGGAAAATACGGAAATTTGTATTCTCTGCGCAAAAATGCAGCTTTCTCCCATTCATGTGCATTTTGTACACATCGCTGCCGAAAATCGCAACACCCGTGTGAAAGAGGCCTATGATAGTTTTTATTGGGTGGGGCGGTACTACATTAGCCCAATAAAAATACCTAGAGCCCCTTCACACGGCAGAGAATAGAACACATTGGCTTCAATAGGCTCGTTCTCAGTACTGTGTTTTGAGCGTGCGCAAATAACATCAGCTCGCTCTATTGCATTTGCACGCCAAACTTCCTCATAGAAGTACGCTCGTAATAGCGCGGGGAATTAGAACACACCTAGAACTCATTAGGCTAATTAGCCTTTAAAATCACGGCAGGGGTGTATCCAGCAGCCATGTGAACTGGCCCTGCAAACGCCAAAATTGCAATAATATGTACAAAAACGTTCACGGTGCAAACGCATACAAACTGAACCGCGGTCAGCCCTTAAAAATGTTATTTTCTCGTTGATCGCTACTTTTATACTCGCTATAGCTAGGCCATTTGGATAGAATCCATTCTTAGTATGAAGTTGGCCAGATATATATACATACTGTGGGGGATTAGCGTTTAGGATCGGTAGCAACCTGGGCATAAGCAGTCAGAGACAGTGACACATGGGATAAAATCTTTAGTCCAGGCTTTGCCTGGGTTTATTTCAGTGCAAACAAAGCAAAATACAGGCCTTAACATCAGGCAAACATAAAGTAAATCCTGCTCGTCTGAGCACTTACTATACATGGAGCGTCCCCGTCTACACACTGGTAAACAAATGGCTCCTGCACACAGCCAGCCAGGACTCTCAGACCTGCAAAGGTCTCAGCTCTCTCCCCCCAGGACCTGTAGGCCCAGGCTTTATAAGGCCTGGTGCCAGCCTCACCTGGTACATGGGCTTGGCCATCCCACCCTTCGCTTTGACCACTCCAGGAAAAGCCGGCCCGGATTATGTGGCTTGGAGCCACTTACTTGCTACAACGTGTTAGTAGCTTAATGTTACTAACACCATACTGCCGGCTTCCTCCACCGAGCCCAGGCTGCTCGGTGGCACGTATCTGCCCAAGTGCTCCCTAAAGCCGCATAGGAGAGCATCCTAGGCGAAATGTAACGGCCCTCCAGCACTTTGCCGGTCACTGTCTCACAATACATACATATATCTTTAGCCATCGCCTAATATACAGGCTTGTTACTTTCTTGGGTTTTGTGTTTGTTCCACTCATCCACTGATATCTGTTTTTTGCTCGGCTTTTAAGAATCATGTGCAGTAACTGTTTGTCGTGACACTTAAGTTGTTGAAGAACCGGCTGTAAGCTCTGCGAAATCCTAAAATAATATGTTGCTTTTCTGTTCTGAGGCCAATTGCTGTCTGTTTTAAACCGAGGTAATAATATATTGTGCTGCCGAAGACTAAGATTAATTTGATATTTTCCACTTTGGGGCAGCAGTCTCGGCAAAGTTTGTATCTCGCTGCATGAAAAAAAATCATTCTGATCCACTGGATAAAGATTAAGTCACATCTTCCTCAAACACCCGCTGCCTTTCTTCAGTCCAGCCATCCCTACCTGATCCGATCGTACTTCACCTTTGTTTCCGGAGGCATTAAAAAAAGACTAATGCATGTGACCTTGTAAGAACGTCTCTTCTTCTTTAAGCACTGGACACCGGAGCTCAAGAACCTCAATAATATATGACATTTTGGAGAAAGGCGGCAGATGGTAAGCAGCTTAACAGTATTGTAGGAAGCTCATGGACAGATCCCACCACCACTGTAGGGTATAGGAGGAGAGTAAACCTAGCAATCATCTGCTATCATTGCTTCCATTGAGATAAAAAAATTCTGATTACCAGCAACCACCACTAAGGGGAGCTGTTTGCATGCAGATCAATATCAGTCCAACAATTTCAGTAGGAGCTGTATTAACCAGCTCTACCTATTGGTAGGAGGGGATTGGGAGCTCTGGGTCTGAAAAAAGGAGCAGCAATCACTATAGAGATATATGATGAAATTCATTTTATACCTAAAAGTTGAAATGGTGGGCATTCTTTTTTGGGGGGAAGATTTTCTTTTTGATCGCCCCAAGAGGGGACAGTCTAACAATCTATTCAACTGCAAAGGGAAATAAGAGTATCACTGCTACTATAATCCCTTAGAGGTAGCCTATAATCCCTTAGAGGTAGCCTATTAGTGCTATAAACTTAGCTATAGTGCTTATAGGACATGTCCCGCTGAGTCTATTTATCACCGTGCCTCTTCATTTAGTGCATGCTCTACTGTTCTTTATGGGAGTGCACACATATGGACTGAATGATAGGAGTCATACTGATAGACGGAGCGCAAACTTCTCAAGGGGACAGTGGGGAAACAGGGAGCTCAGTAAAGCCTCATGTCTACGGGTGGATCTGATTCCGCATGCGGAAGCCCACAGCGGAATCCAATCCTGCCCACGGCCGAGGACACTGCATTACCTGTCCTGGTCTTCTGTGTGCTATCCAGGTCTATTTCTGAGCCTGCAGAAGCACAGTGCATTTTTATTTATTTATTTTTAACTCCTGCTTTCCCGCGGAATTCACAGCCAATCGCAGGCTATTGCCTGCGGGTGTCAGCTGTACTAAACAGCTGACACCCGTGCTGTATGCAGAGAGGTCGCCCCGGAACGTCTCTGCATACATACCCTGACGCTCCAGGATGTAAATGTACGTCCTGGAGTGGGAAGGGGTTAAGCACTGCCAAATGATTAAACTAATCCGCAACAAATAGGCTACATAGGTAAATCAGGCACCTCAGATGATTCAGGGGCTATTTTTCTTTATTTGCTGTGAAAAAGCTGTACTTTATTTTGTTTATTATTAGAGATGAGCGAGTAATGCCTTAGCCGAGTATCTCCCCGCTCGTCTCTAAAAATTCGGGGACCGGCGCGGGTGACAGGTGAGTTGCTGCGGGGAGCGGGGGGGGGGGGGGGGAGAGGGAGAGAGAGATCTCCCCTCCGTTCCTCCCCGCTCTGCCCCGCCGCACCCTGCCCACCGCCGGCCCCCGAATCTTTAGAGACGAGCGGGGAGATACTCGGCTAAGGCACTACTCGCTCGAGTAATGTGCCTTAGCGAGTATACTCGCTCATCTCTAGTAATTATGTTGGCTTTATATCAGTAGCAAATTACATTTTTAATCACACACACAAACAAACAAACAGTTACACGAAATAGACCTGTGCAAACCTTGTAATTCTGCTAGTTATGTTTTTGTTGTTTTTTAAAAGTTGCTTTTACAAAAATAAAAAAAATTAAGCATATAAATGTTTTAATTTTTTGTGTCCCAGTAGGGACTTGAACATGTATTCCTATGATCACTCATATAATACACTGAAATGCTTCTGTATTGCAGTATATAATTGTGTGCTTCTGTACAATGTACAGGCATGGTAGGCCTGGAGACTACTCATAGGTCTCCAGCTGCCATGCCAACCTAAATGCCCTCCATGATTGTGCTGAGAAGTGACATCGATATGTAGATAGCACGAGATCCACCATTCACAATAGGTGATGAACACAGCTCACCCCCTTCACAGGCCAAAGAGCATGCTTACAACACTCTCCCAAAGAAGTCAATAGGTCACCTCCTGTCCATTGTGTGAATGGCCCATAAATTTGGCTGTTATTCATATGTATAAATGCTTTTAACTACAGCTCAGGGTATAAGGCCGCCGCCGTAGTCATTTACAAACTACTGAATAATAAAATTTACAGCCAGAAAAAAAAATGATTAGAGAAATTGAAAAAGTTTCACTATCGTGTTTTAATTAGCAAAAAAAAAATATAGGTGACACATTCCCTTCAAGAAATTCATTAGCACATAACTTTGGCTCCAAATATAAAGTTAAAAGCAAAAAACATTTATTCCTAATATTAAAAACAGCAAGTGCACAAGCTGGACGTCTTCTGGCCAGGTAATTGGCCCTTAATCACAGCAACAGAAGTACTGCAGTGTATATTCTGAGCAATTAGGATTAAAAAAAGAAATACACCCTATTAAAAACCCAATAATAGCAAACACTATTAAGATTTGGAAACACTTACTCCATATCCTGGATGGCCACCTCCCCAGAGTGGTCATCCCCCTCCCATTAGAAATCATGGACTTTAGCCCAGACACCAACAACACAAAGAGCTGGAGGGCAAGGGGTGTTAAACTGCTCTCGGACTTGGCCGAGGGAAATAACATGAAGTCCTTCGACCATCTCCAAAAGGAGTACGGGCTACAAGGAGGAGACTTCCTTCTGTTCACCCAACTGAAAAGCAGATGGCCAACTCTGACCCCCGGAAATACAACTTTACCTAAGCACATAACAAATCTTCTTTTCAACCCCTCCCCCCAGAAAGTCCCCCTGAGGGAGATCTATGAAATCTTCTGTCGGGGGAAAAATCCCAGACTAATTCCAGGGAAGAAAGCTCATATTCTCAACTGGGAGAAGGAAACAGGGTCAGCCTTTACCCCACAGCAATGGTCTCAAGCTCACAACTGGGCGAATGGGGCTTCCATGAGTGCCTCTCTACTAGAAGTTCATTATAAGTTAATCACCCGCTGGTATAGATCCCCGGTGAGACTGGCGGACTTTTTCCTGGAAACCTCCGATAGATGTTGGAGAGGATGTGGAGAAAGAGGCACACTACTCCACATATTTTGGAGCTGCCCAAAAATCAACTCAGTATGGAAGGAGTTCCTGAATCTTATAAACAAAATAACAGGGATTCGAGTCCTCCCGAGACCAGAAAACACAATCCTGCTGATGGGTTTTGAAAAAATACCCCAGGGGCTTAGAAAACTTATAATTCATGGTCTCCTAGTAACTAAACTATTGATAGTAAGGAACTGGAAATCGCCCGTTATCCCTTCTCTCTCAGCCATTACCCAACTGATGTCAGAACATATGACCATGGAAAGAATCTACGCCTTTAGACTAAACAGACTACCTAGTTTTGTGGAGGCACGGGACCCATGGATAACATATTTCCACGCAGACCATACTATGATAAATCTGAAACCATAACCATAGTTGGACTTGATCTATATTAAATCTGAAAGAAAATACTATTCAATGTATGTAGAGATAGCAGTTATCATAACTTTGATACAACAAGTAAGCTACCTTATTCCTCCCTCCCCCCTACCCTCCCCTGCCACCCCCCCTCCCCCCCCCCCTTCCTTACCCAACCTACCCCCTCCCCACCTGTGCTAAACAGTTAAAATAATGGATGTTAAATACAGCAAGACTAACAGTTATCCTTTAATATACGTATATCTGGATATTTACTTCCTTCTCTAGATGTTGTTTTATTCTTGCTGTAAGACTTTTCTAATGTTTATATGTATGGAAACTGTACGGTTTACATTCAATAAAAAAATATTGAACAATAAGATTAAAAAAAGAGATTCAAAATATCCAAAAAAAGAAGCCATGTTTACTCAGTTCTCCTTTTTTTTTTGCTAATTTCTATTTAGAAAAAAAAAATACATGTTTCATATAGCCACAACTGTAACAACACATACAATATGCTGAAATTACTTTTTACCTTGTATTGCAAAAGCAAAAAAGAAAAAACAGCCAAAATGATTTTTTGTTTTTCCTCCCAAAATTGCAACAAAACTGATCAAAAAAGTTGTATATGCCCCAAAATGGTCCATAAAAAACAAACTCAGGCAGATCTTACCCAGTTCTGTCGATAGATTAATAAAAATGTTCTGTCTTTTTGAATGCAGCTGTAGCGTCCGAGGAGCAGGCCCTCAGCCGAGGAGACGGCGGGGTAGACAGGTTAACCTTGTCACGGGGCTCTACCATCTCCTCCCTAAGGGTAGTTCGGGACCTGACCTCGTTACTGCTAGGGGAGATCACAGGGACAGTAACCATTGTTACCTGTAGTCCAACTTGTCACTCGTGACGCCAACGTTCCGTCCTCTGCGGTGGATCTTTGGAGATGTAAATCCCGAGAAATAAAGTAATCCACTCACAAAGTGTACTTTTTTGAACAGGAATTGGGATCGTTCGGTTCTGCTTGTTTATTTAATGGGTATTAACAAAAACAGTCAAACATTTCTTACAGTGGTGAGGAAGGGAGGATTCACGGGGTGTTTGTTTCTCTACAGTCCCAGTTATCTGTAGCCATTAATTCTCCCAGCAACTATCTTTATCTCTCCCGCCAGTCACTCACACTTCTTGTTTGCTAGAGGTTCCTTACTCTCTCCCTGGACTCATGCAGTTTCCACACGTTTCTCTCCGTCAGGGGCACATTCACTTCCTTGGAGATGGCGGCTAAGGCTAGGCCTGGGCGGGAACAACAGATCACCTCTCGGACTCTTCCATGCTCCTTCTCTCTACTCCGTACTGTCTGTCACTCACTACTCCTCAGGGCTCAGTCACACAGGGGCCGATCCGCCCATGTTTCTGGACGATAAGACGGCCGCACTGCAGGTGCGGATGACTCTCTGCACCGGCCAGAAAAAAGAATATATGGCTGGCAATTAGGCCGGTCATGCAGAAATTTGTCCACACGCAGTGCGGCTGTCTTATCGTCCAGAAACATGGGCGGATCGGCGCCTGTGTGACTAAGCCCTCAGAATGACTTGACTTGACTGACTTATAGGCTTACAGACTTTTTTTTTCTTTCATGCAAACACTTATATCAAGCATCATCATGTGACCACAAAAGAAACATTTTCCAGACAGGACAGAACACACCAGACATTAACCCATTCATGCCTGCAAACAGCAATACACATAAATCTGGTGTACTCTACAAACAAGATACTGACATGAGACATACATAGAACATTCTGGAGGGGACCCCATTAACTCCGGTCTACTACACAGTGATGCAAGAAAACAAATCATTTTCCCAAAAAAGGTTTTATTGTGTGAAAGTGGAAAAACTAAAAAAAAATGCATATATATAATTTTGATATCGTCGTACTCATAATGACCCATGGAGAAAGTTTTCAGGTCATTTTTACCAAATAGCAAATATCTCTGAAGAAAGCAAACTGTGGCAGAATTGATGTGTTCTTTCGCCCTGTAAACTCCAAACAGTTAATGAAAGTTATAATACATTACATGAACCACAAAATGATACCAACAGATACTACCGCTCACCCTGCAGCAAACAAGCCCTCATACGGCAGTGCTGACAGAAAAATAAAAAAGTTAGGGCGTACCAATCGAGGATCACTGTTGGATGGGACGGAATATTCCGCAACAACGCCCTCTTGTGGAATATTTGGCACCAAAAATCACACTGCTCACATGTTGATTTTTATGTGGAATTTGAAATTGCTGAATTTTGCCAGCAATTCTGTATGAAAATCCATGTTTAGGGCTTTTCACATGTGGTCTAAGAATCACCTGGTTGATCACAGCACTCACAGAACCTTAGTTTCCAAGGGAGGAATAATATGGCGTCCGTGTGACTGAGCCCTTACTGCACAAAGAAGACGGCCGCACTTCCGGACAGACGACTCCCCGCAGCGCCAAAAGAAAAGGAAACATGACCGGCAATGGAGCTGGTCACATGTTCTTTTTTTCCGGCGGTGCGGAGATTCGTCCGGATCTGCAGTGTGGCCGTCTTTTAGTGCAGTAAAACAGGCGCCAATGCGCCCGTGTGACTAAGCCCTAAACCTGCACATATAACTTTTTAAGACGATGGATGGAGTGACTACTGACAGCCAGGCTTCTGCTCTGATAACCAGGAAGCAGAAACTTTAGATCCTGGCAGTTTAACTCCTTACATGCCACAAGCAATAGCAGCTACAGCATATAAGCAGTTCACAAGTGAAGGGGGCTCTGTCACCCATTTGCACCCTGCAGTGCGATCTCAAGATACCAACGGGTTCCCATGGCAACCGGAAGCCTGACTGAAGCCTCCATATATGCTGTGCAGCTCAGCATATTAGACCCTGCCTCCCAAAGAGTCTAATAGACTGCTGTTATAGGCTTAGTAGAATGCAATATAGAAGTAATGCAGCGTATTATCCTAGCGATCGAATAATCACATCTTCAAGCCCCCTTCAGAGACTAAAAAAAGTGGCAGAAGAAGTCCATTAAAGTTTAATTGAAAGAATAGAAATCCAGTCTAAAAATAATACACATTTTTTCCCCACAAAAACCCATTTTAAATGGATGAAATGCAAAAAAAAAGTTCAAGAAGCAGCATGTAACTGATATTACCACGTTTGTAACAACCCAGACAATGAAAATATTTTGTTATCTATCTCGCATGGTGAAAGCTAATGCAGCATCAGAGTGAGTTGCGCCAAAGTGGGGGGGACCACAGGGATTGAAAGATGGATGTCACAGGTGGCACTGCAATCTCTCCCGACAATGGCGGCAAACGTGCGCTACTCAGTCGCAGCACAGTGGCACAAAATACGCATAAATCTCTTGTTATAATGAATGGTGGTTTGTCATGTGACGCCAGCACTTCATCCGGGACCAAGGTAGTTAATGGTGGAAATAATTTAACACGAGTCCTGGTAGCTAATTTGGTTAGCAAACTGGAAGTTCACAGTTTACTTCAGATTTTAACCTAGTTGAAACACAGTACAATTAACAGTGGCAGTCTTGCAGAATGATAGCAGAGCAAACAGTTATGCAGTACAGTTGATTAACTTGTAAACACAATTTCCTCTTCAACCCTCTCTCTCTCTATTTGAACCTGAAAAGTTACCCAGTATGAATTCCCACAGGCATAGTTATTGGTTGGGCTACTGGAAGTAGATTATGCAGGTGTTGAAATTAGAGCTAAAATTGCCTCTTTATTCTTCCTGGCTTTGATTTCCCAGGATTTTGTGTAACTCACTCTTTTTAGTGGAACAGCTTCAACTTTACTCCTCCACACTGCCAGTAAGACTAGGGAGTTGGCGAATGCTGGCTTCCCTGAAGAGAAACACTTGCTTTCAGCTGCTCACACTGCAGACCTCCTCCCTGCACATCCTCCTTTGACGACCTCCTACACAGGCTGACTACTTAAGACTACTCTGACTCCTCCTTCACTTCCTGCCTTGTTCCCACACTTTTTCTTCTCTCCTCCCCCTCAGCATAGAGGCTCACTGTGTAGTTTCCCGCTCTGAACTCCAGCCACACCCCCTTACCAATCAGTAGGGGAATGACATATAGCCAATTAGCAGCCAGCTGTTGCCAAGCTTTTAGCTTAGGAAGGGGAGAAACAGGGTTTTTCTAACATAAGGCACCTTCTATGCCTCCTTGAACCACATAGGTAGGTGTGACAGTTCAATGATTGTGTGGCTATTCTGGAGGACCGTCTGAGCTACTACACTAAAAATAGTTTTAAAAGTGTTGCCAGAATTGCTATTTTTCTTTTGTTCACCTTCTAAAAAACATAAAAATAAGCAGTCTGAAAGTCATATGTACCTCAAGATAATACTAGTAAAGCCTACGACTCTTTCCACAAAAAACAAGCCCTGACAGAGCTCTGTTGCTAGAAAAAGAAAACATGTTAGGGCTCTTAGAATGGGACGATGTAGAGTCAATTGCTTTTCTTTAAAAATGTTTTTTATTGTGCAAAAAAGTTGTAATAAATTTAAAAACCTGGACAAACTTGGTTTTGCAGTAATTGTGCTGAGCCAGATATAAAAGGTAGCATGTTATTTTTACTGAATGGTGAATGTTGTAAGAACAAAACCCAAAACCAATGGTGAAATTTCTGGACTGACCAAAAAAATGCAATAAAGGTTATACAACACATTACAGTTTCTCTGAAAATAAGACCCTGTGTTATATTAATTTTTGCCCCAGCAAACGATGTTCTGTCGGCCCTGATAACTGCATAAAAGCCTACGGGAACAGCGTAGAGCAGCAGAAGGGACCTGGTCAGTGCCTGCTAGGCTTTTGTTTTTTCTCATGTAGTGTAGATAGGGCTTATTTTTGGGGTAGGGCTTATATTTCAAGCCCCCCCTCCCCCCAAAAAACAGGGTAGGGCTTATTTTAGGGGTATGTCTTATTTTTGTGGACACACGGTATATACCCCAAAGTGCTGCCAATAAAATACACAATGTCCCAAAAATATGGCTATGTCAATGAGTTATGGCTCAAAGCACAAAATAGGCAGGCCACAAAGGGGTTAAGCTGAGATTTTAAAGGGGCCATTCCATCTATTAATCATGGATGCATTTAATATCCCCTGGCGCTTCTGCTAACATAATGGAAGGTTTAGGGCCATAAAAGTGCTTACACATAGCGAAACACTTTACTACACATTCATATCAACAATAAATGATTAATTCATGTCTGCTGAACCAAAAATGAAGTTTACACTGTAAATAATGTAATATTCTTATATCTATACTTTGAAAGAGAGCTAATGTATGTTTAATGATATACATATTATCCCCGGGGCATTGTACATAAAAGTAAGCGCAGAAATCCCTTAATGATTGGCTTTTGTATTGTAGCTGCGGGTCTTTTCTTTGCATAACCAAAATCCCTGCTCAATGATTTTTCCTCTGATTTAATTCAGTAGCTCCAACAAAGCTTCCAGGGTATTATGACAAAACATGGCTATCTTCTTCTATAAACAGTGCCACACTTATCTATAGGCTGTGTGTGGTATTACAGTTCATCCAATTTCACTTCAATGGGGCTGAGGTGCAGTACTGCAAGAAAATGGAAGAAAGTTGCCATTTTTTCTACTCCTATCCCTTTAATATAATATGATACAAGTATGTTAAGTCTCATGGTTGTTCCGAGAGTCAACCGGATTTTGTACTCCTTCACCCAATGACCCTCTCCATTCACTAGGGTAACCAGTTTGTTCCCTACCTCCACTGTGTGATATCTTCAATCCTACTCTTCTGTCTCTGCTCCTCTTTGTGCGATTGATGCCACGACTGGGGAATGTCTAACCCAACAGGGTCGGCATCAGCTGGCAAGTTGACCTGTTCTAGCAGATTAGGACCTTGGAACAGGGGCCTACCTAGTCATTATCAAAGGGCTCTCCTCTCTTCATCTCCTCTGCCCAATCATGTTGCCGAAGGATGGGATGAAAACTGACAGTCCATGCTGCAGACCGAATTGCACTCCAGTTATCATCATGGTTTGAGGTTGCTACACTAGAGGAAGAAGACTCCAACTTCATTGTTGCCGTGTTACAGTTTATTAACAAGGTAATTCAGTCCTTCCTTCTCTTTCTTCGCACAGCCTTTCTGTCCTGAGGGTTTCTCCGTCTCCTCACTTTTCAGCTTCACCAATGATCCTGAGCTTAACTCTCATTCACGCCATTACTTTCAGTTTCTTTACTGTTCTACCTAGCAGTAGGGTAGGAACTACCCTATATATACGGGTTGCCAGAGCATCAGAGAAAAAGGTGTGTGTGGTGCCAGATAAGGGCTCTCCTACCCATTGAACAGAGGCCATATGTTGAAATGTTGCATAACAAATGAACAAAACTAATGACACAAATGATCATCTTGTCACATATTCAGTGCAATACCCATTTACATAATATCTACAATCTTTCTCTTCTGTCTGCTCAAGACATAAAAGGACAATTGTAGAGGAGCACGGACAAAAGAATAGGATTGAAGATATCACATAGTTGAAAAAAAAATGATTATTAAACAGTTAGGAGTGCAGCCAGGGAGACGTAGATGAACTTGTGGAAGGTACAAAAAGAGCACTATTCCTTTTTGTCGAGAACTAAGGGGGCACTATTACCTCAAGACATATTTTTACTTTTTGGGGTCACAAAGTGGTCACCTGTACATTGTTACCTTGTGTGAGCACAAAATGAACACTGTTACATTGTGTAGGCATAAAAAGGGCACCATAACTATGGGGCACTAAGGTGGCATTACTTCCATGAGGGAGTACAACAGGAGATGAGGACAAAATAAGGGCATTATAATTGTGAAACTGTGGGGTACTAAGAAGGCTATATTATTCACTATTTGTGGGCACTATTACTTTTTGGGGCACAAAAGGGAGTGTCATTACTGTTTAGTGGGCATTAAGAGGGACAGCAGCAGGATAACAACTGTATGTGCAGAGATGAGCCATGGCTGTAAGAAATCTACATTACCTTCTGAACTCAGACACTGAGGACACCCTTAAAACATGACTTTTAATAAATAATGCATATAAAATGGTCTGGTAAGACGTACAAAATGAACAAAATGCAAAGAATACACGAAACAGAGAAATGGACCAGGCTACTAGTTGAAGCAATCCCAGATCATCTGTTGTTGGTCAGAGGACCCACGGGAGACAGCACTGATCTCAGACAACTAAAGAAGCCCGATTAAATATAGGTTAATAACTATGATGAAGTGCAATGTCCCAGGACCGTCAAAATGAGAAAATTTGCTACTGGCAAAACTCCTAAAATGGAGATCAATAAATAAGCAGAATATTTAGCAACTACGTGCATTCTATATGGCAAGCAAAAAAAAAGTTGTAAAGAAGCATAACTTGTAGTGTCCCTTACTCGTTAGCTACAGCATCACAACCACTGGGGATGACAGATATATATTGATAACCCTGGACTTGATAAAAGTCCACAGGAGTGTCCAGTATTAGTACCTGTTAGGATTTAGGTGTCCAATACAGAATAGGGCATATGGTACATATTAGAGATGAGCGAGCATACTCGGCCACACCCCTTTTTTGCCCGAGCGCCGCGATTTTCGAGTACTTCCGTACTCGGGCGAAAAGATTCGGGGGGCGCCGTGGGTGAGTGGGGGTTGCAGCGGGGGGAGAGGGAGAGAGAGAGGGCTCCCCCCTGTTCCCCGCTGCTACCCCCCGCTCCGCGACGCCTCCCCCGACGCCCCCCGAATCTTTTCCCCTGAGTACGGAAGTACTCAAAAATCGCGGTGCTCGATCGAGTAATTACTCGAAACGAGTATGTTCGCTCATCTCTAGTACATATCACTTCTAGTACCGCAGCTTTCTGGCATACAAAAGTTGCAATTTTGGTGTATGCCATTGTTTTGCACTTTTTCAAAAAGTAGGCATGGCCGTGAGCACAGGTCACATTTGGTACAACTTCAGCTTGTAACTGGCATACAATAGATTTCCATCCGGTGCACAGAAGTGCCGCCAGATGCGACAAATGTATTAGGAGGCTTCTGCTTTTTAATCGATTTGTCCCATGAATTCTGGGGCACACGATCTAAGTAAATGTACTCAATTGTTTATTAGCAAGAAGCAGCAGATAGGGGGGAGTGGTATGATGCAGAATCAGACTACACAGGGTTCGCTTGTACTCTGTAACTATGGGTACACATAGCTTCTGCTTAGGAGCTGTGGACACAAAGCGGTAGGAGACATTTTTAATCAAAACCATTTAAAAAGCTGCTTTATTTTTTATTTTAGATGCATCAGAACAATTATAAATGGTTGAAATGATGAAAACAGACTTTAGGGTGCCTTCACACTTGCGATCGCGATATCGCTGCTTTTTTTAAACCAAATGTTAATAGGACTTTCTAAGGTTAAAAACACATTGCACAAACTTGCAATTTTAGTTTGATGCGTTTATACGAGAAGTCCTAATGTTAAAAGAAAAACGCAGCAATATCGCGATCGCAAGTGTGAAGACCCAGATTTATTAAGACAGACATTTCCTATGTTTGTCCTTATATAACATGCGCTGGAGTCTGATGCGCCACATTTATTAAGACAGACGTACCTTGTCATAAATTTGGCACATCTTTTGGCAGACTGGGCAGAGCTAAAACGATTCGATCCATAATTTACACCAATTTCTGGCAAAAATGACAGAAAATCTGTCAGATTTTGAGAGGCCACGCCCCTCGCACTAACAATACCGCCATTTTTCAGAAAAGTGCTGAATGTGGTCTAAAAACTAAAAAAAAACAAAAACACTTTTTGGAGCAAAAACAGTAACAGCAAACCGGTGCAAGTACTTTGATAAAAAATCCTCCATAAAGTTTTCATAGGAAATAAAAAAAAACACACATAAACAAGTTCAGCAGAATCTCGCATGCAGAATCTACATCACGCATCTACATGCAGAATCTCGCTTTACGCAAAAAAAACAAAAATGCACAAAATGATGGTAATAACTATTAATGTTATGCCCATAAATCGCACCACACTTTAGTAAGAAATAGAATTAAAGCCTCATTAGACTAATTTGGACACCGGAGTAAATCCTGCTTGCGCGGCATCCGCTACGTGAATGATATTACTCGGAAACTATGTGCGACAGAATGGCCTATTAGCCCCGTAATATAAACACGACATCCCTGGATAAGTGTGAGGTCCCTTAATACCGCATATCATCAGTCAGGATCGTTTTATTAACCGCTAGGCAACTATCCGCCCCCCGATTTACAATGTGTTAAACATGCAAAATAAATAATAATCTGGATCATTATAATGCGACATTCTTAGTGAATTGCGCTGACCCGAAAAAGGAATCATTTTGCACCCTGTGTCTCCTGGATTTCTATAATTGTTATAATTGGAATAACTTTTGACTTGTAGAACACAACGTAGCGGGAGTATTTATTGTAATAGAATACGGTAGATGGTAAAAGCGAAGCGTTTTTCCCGCCGGTCGGGGGCTAACATGCATTATTCAAGATTAAAACAGAAAAGGTTTTATTACTTTGGCAACAAAACCATTTTCTAGACCTCTTAGTATCGACACGGAAAAATAATCCGATATTCTGGAGTACTTGTGAGCACAAATTCTGGATTATTAGAAGTGTAAACATTGGCCTTTAGTGTATATTTTATTGCATGTAATGCTCTGACTAGGCAGTATGCAGAACGTAAAAGAGCTGGCGTTGGGCTGTGTCCAGCTCAACCAGGATCGGGATCGGCTGACAGATGTCATGGCCTACCTGAAGCCCTGGTGTCAATGACTTCCAATGGTAACCTAGCCTCCACATCATCAGCTCCAGCTTCTCAGGATAGGCCTCTCAGACACCGCTTTGTCACCCGCTATCATTAATTGGTTCTCATTCTGGTCTTCTAACTCGATCTCACTACCACAAGAAGGAACGGAACTCAAATCTATCACCCAATCAATCAGTTTATCCCCTTTACAATGAGCTTACTTTCTCTTTGACCACTGGGGGAACAGTCAGTGGACCTCAGTAGCATGGCAGCGCTTCTCTAGGCCTTAGACTGGACACACCACAGTCTCCCACAGACTACTTCTAGTTTCACTATCCTGACTCACTCTACCAGGGAGCGGGTACTGCCCTACAATACATACCACACCCTGGCTACTAGTGTGACAGGGATCAGTTGGTATGTTGTGCCAGGCATGGGTTGCTCTTACCAGCATTCAGAGGCACAGTCTTAAACCAAATATTACAACAAAACAATATTTAAAAGGACAGTAAATCGAAATGTCCTTATACTAGAACTGGCACACCCAAATAAGGAAAGGTAAAGTCCTCTGGTGCAAGCACTGAGTCATGACCGACTCCTAAGGTGACGTCATATTGTGACGTTTTCTTGGCAGACTGTTTTTGCGGGGTGGTTTGCTATTCATTTTTTACCCCCCAATTAAAATGGATACTCATTTTACTGACCTCAGAATGTTGAGTCAACCTTGAGTCGGCTACCTGAGCCAAGTGGAGATTGAACCTGCAACCTTCAGGTCATGAGCGAGACTGCATTTCTGCTGCCTTAACACTGCACATGAGGCTCCAGTACACCCAAATATCCCATGTGAATTGAACAGCAAAGCACATTTGACCATGGTTTCATTCACTTCTAGGGGACAAGGCGAGCAGCGTAGTCGGAAGGGAAGCCAGAAGTCAGCAATGGGAGGTCTTTCAGAAATGGCAGAGGAACAGACAAGTGGAGCTTGATCAAAGGGTGCTATGGAGCAGACTAATCACACATTGAGGGAGTGGCGGGGCCAGGCTTTTATAGGAAGTGCAATCAAGACAGAAGCAGGGTCAGGACCAGGAGGCATGAAAATGGCTGAGAATCATGCAAGGGAACTGTGAGAGCTACTGACTAGACTGCAGTAGGTCCCCAGTTCGATTCCTGACAGCAGTCTCCCTCTAACTCACTGAAGTGAATGGATTGGCGGTCACACATTTGCACTGCAGCTCTATTCATATGGAGGATTCAGGTGCACAGTTATCAGGATCAGTGGTCAGACCTCCAGCGATCAGATATTTATCCCCTGTCCTATGTATAGGGCATAAATATCTTAAAAGAGAACCTGTCAACATCTTTTTGCACTCCTCTCTGCAGGCATAAGGTAGCAACAGTCACACTGATTACAGTGTTATGTCTACTGTATGTATCTGTGCAGTAGTTTTGGAGAACTTTTTCAGTGTCAGCACATGCTTGGAGGACTACAGGAAGTAGTCCTGGATATTCATGAGCTGCAGATTAGCTACACCCACCCCATCCTCCAGCCACTGATTGCCAGCTGTCTGCCTATTACTGTTCATAAAGAGAGACTGGCTGCAGGATGGTGGGTGTGGCTAGCCTTCAGCTCATGAATATTCAGGACTAGTTCTGTGTCTGGCTGATGCTAATGAAATTCAAGTTTCTCCAAAACTACTACACAGATACACACAGCAGACATATTACTGCAATCAGTGTGACAAGTACTACATTATGGTGCTCTCAGAGAGGACTGCAAATGCATAGTGACAGAGTCCCCTTAAGGTTTGGATGGGTGGATCTAGAAAACCGACCTCTTTTGGGATATAACATTTGCCTTCCCTGTTGTAGACTATTTGCAAGCAGGACTGTCCTGCAAATGTGGTATGCAGAAGGGGCGGTTAATGGTAATTTACATAGAGGGAGTCATATCTACACTGTTTTGGGAGTTATCCTAGGCTGATAGGGATGGGACATAATATGTTACATAGTTTCAGATTCATGGGTTGGCAGTTATAATAATGCACCCATTATACAGATCAGAGTTGGTAGTGGAGCATACATTATCCACCTCTGTCTCCTCTTCCGTTTGCACTCTGCTTCTACCTTATACCTTGCTTCTTCTCCTCCTCAGGGGCTGTTATTCTTTGGCTCCTCGATCCAGCCTTTTTCTTATCAAAGGCGTCTTATGTTAGTCAATAGCAATTAATGTGAACTTCCCTAAGAAGATGTGTAAGAACTAGGAATATTTACTATATAGTGCATACCCAAGCTGCTGCAGAACATCTTTTTGTAAACGATAAAGTAGCTATATATCTATCAATTGACTTGAAGCCTTTCCCCTCTTCTCATACAGGGGTTACCAGACAATATTTCCTCCATGGGTCCAGCTGTGCTAAAATAAGAAAAAGGCTGTAATTACCTGTCCTCAGCCCCCGTATCTGTCCGTCACTCTTCCGGCGTCTGCTTTGGAGGATGACATCACCAGATGTCACCTGACTTTTGAAGCCTATCAGAGGCTGCAGAGTCATTGTTCTGAATTTCTGGCATCATGGCATGTAGTTCTATAGATGTGAACAGTCCTGTTCCATTTTGGATACATTCCAGGAGGTGTTGGTGTGAATTATGTCCTGTGCGCCTGGATCATTGGGCAAGGCAGGTCCTTAGGTTCCAATATGGGGCTGTCCCTGTCACAACAATCAGCCCACAATCAGGCAGGATTCTTGTGGAAGTTGTCTTGTCATAATAGGGAACCGTGAGACAATGAGGACCCTTGAAGTGGGCCCATGGGCTTAAGTGACTTGGCTAATTCATGAACTAATACCTCATACTTTTATAGCTATTCCGTGTGGTTATGTGTGCAGGTATGTATGGTGCGTGTTTTGGTCATCAGTTCAGTCCTTATGTTATGTCTGTCCATGAATCCAGTTCCAGTTCACTGTCCCCTGGTGTTCCGTGTGTGCGTTTGTGTAGTATCACAGTTTACGCCACGTCTCGTATAGATGTAACACTCTTAGAGTTTCATCACACAGCCAAATTTACACTGCCTATTATGCACAGAATACATAGTGAATAGAATCCATTGATTTCAACGGGCTCATTCACATATGTGTATGTACTTCCTTGATACATAATGTGTACCGAAACAGGCCATAGAAGTAAATGGCCCGGCACAAATATGCAGTGAATAGACAGGAAACCTGCCTATTCAGGGCCTATTCAGATGAGCGGTGTTTTAATGCTCAGATAGCCACGCTACAGCCACGCTAGACAGCGCTGCTATCTGAGCGTTACATTGGCTGAATGAATAGCAGCTGCGAGCACATTACGGCTACAGGTGGAGAGGCCTGGAAAAAAAATGATTTTTTTTTTCCATTTTTTCCCTAAAGCCATTTTTTTTGAAAAAAAAGAAAAAAAAAGTGTGTAGAAATTGCTCTTTTCCAATGATAAATAATATATCTATGACATGGTATTCCAATTGTATAACATAAAAAATGGTTTTGGAAAAAAAACAATTTTTGAGTTTTTTTTTCCAGGCCTTCCCGTCCCTAGTCGCAGCTGCTATCAGCAAATATGCTGCACTTGAGCATCTAAACAATAAGATTTGCAGGTTTTTTGTGAAATGCAGGCAACAAATACACAGTAGGACTGAAATATGTAGGAAATATGCATTTTTTGTCGCAAAACACGATGCATATTATGCGAGCAACACCCACATACAGCCATGCGACGAGCCCTAAAGGTTTATTTATCCATTCCATTTTCCAGCAGCTCACACAGCGTTCTTTTCTATCCCCATTCATGCAGTGTCCTCACATGTTTCCCCCTCCCCCACCACAAAATGACCCATGATGTTCCCCTCCCCTGCTCATTACATAGTGTCAGGCCATGTTTCCTTCCTCCACTTACTACAGACTGTCCTCTGGTGTTCTCCTCCCCACCACCACTAGTCAGTTTCCTTCCCAAGGTCTGGAGGGGTGAGGGATCACCCCCCCAAAAAATATCATTTTGTTTTACTGTTTCTGAGGTCGCCACTCCTGGATGTCTTAGGCATTGCACCTGCAGTGCTTAGTGGCAAATATGGGCCTGACCTTAGCAAGTTATTCTCTATCCATAGGATAGGAGGTAAAATGCTAATTTACGGGGGTCCAATTGCTGAGACCCCCTGCAATCTAGAGATACCTTTCCCAACCCATTCCTAAATTTTGACAGCAGTAGCCATACATGCGTGCCACCAATCCATTTACTTCAGTGGAAACTACTGGAGACTCGCACGCAGTTCCATCTCAGGCAGATATACAAATGATTAGATTTGTGGCATGATTAGATAAACGTTTTTTGCCACCGGAGGCCCCAAAAGTGGTTCCACCCCTAGACTGTACAAGGGCTCTCAGAGACTACTTGTATGCAGTGGACCTTTTTTATGCTTGTGTAGAGCTTGTTGACCAGTAGATGCCTCTACTAGACAATCAAAGAAATTTCACCCAGTTAACAGAGTTTGAGAGGAGAATGCGAGAAGCTGGATGGTCGTATCAAAGAATTGCTCACGACCAGACTGTTAGGAGGTGTTGGGACCAGTGAATGCATGAGGAGAGCACACAAGATAACTGGGCTTACAATACTCTCGACAGACCACCAGTAGTCGTCCACCATGTAGAGACAGGTAGCACCATCATTACAGGCCCCGTGTCTGTCAGAACCATTTCCAGGTGCTTGGTTCAAGGAGTTTGGTCTCATGGCGCCCATTACGTCTAGGTCTTTGACACCCACCTACCACTGTCTCAGTTTGAAGCGGTGTCATATACGATGAAACTGGACTACTATAAAGTGGACCTGATTGTCTTCAGTGACAAATGCAGGTTTAGTTTGGGCATTGACAATGGCCGTGTTCATGTCTGGAGACCTAAGGGTGAGCGCCTCAATCCTACCTTTGATCTGGAGCAGCACACTGCCCCCACTGCTGGTGTGATGCTCTGGGGGACCATTGCATACGACAGTCGGTAGCCCCTAGTAGTGGTACAAGGGACAATGACAGATCAGTGATATGTTCAGGACATCCTGCAGCCACATGTGTTCCTCTCCTGGCAGTGCTTCCAGGAGGCATTTTCCAACAGGGTAATTCTCAACTGCACCCAGCAAAGATGTCGCAGGAATGTCTCCACAACATGGTCACACTTCTGTGGACTTCCCGGTCACTAGATTTATTACCAATACAACATGTATAGAACTATTGGGGACGCCAACTTCGACAGACTATGAGTTTGTGTAGTCTAGAGGCTCAGTTGCGCAAATTTGGACCAATATGCTGCAGAATACAATATGGAACCTGTATGCCTCTATGCCCACCTGTATCACATCTTGCATCCAAACTAGAGGCGGTACAACAGGGTACTAGAGCCTCCATGCTTGCCCTTATAACATATTGTATCTAAGCTAGAGGCGGTACAGTGAGGTACTAGAGCCTCCATGCCCACCTATATAACATCTTGCATCCAAGCTAGAGGCGGTACAACAGGGTACTAGAGCCTCCATGCTTGCCCATATCACATCTTGTATCCAAGCTAGAGGCGGTTAAATAGGGTACTAGAGCCGCCATGCCTCCCTGTATCACATCTTGTATCCAAGCTAGACGTGGTACAACAGGATACTAGAGCCTCCATGCCCACCTGTATCACATCTTGCATCCAAGCTAGAGGTGGTGCAACAGGGTACTAGAGCCTCAATGCTTGCCCATATCACATCTTGTATCCAAGCTAGAGGTGGTTAAATAGGGTACTAGAGCCGCCATGCCTCCCTGTATCACATCTTGTATCCAAGCTAGACGTGGTACAACAGGGTACTAGAGCATCCATGCCCATCAGTATTACATCTTGTATCTAACCTAGAGGCAGTACAACAGGGTACTAGAGCCTCAATGCTTGCCCTTATAACATCTTGTATCCAAGCTAGAGGCGGTACAATAAGGTACTAGAACCTCCATGCCTCCCTGTATCACATCTTGTATTCAAGCTAGAGGCGGTACAACAGGGTACTAGAGCCTCCATGCCCACCTGTATCACATCTTGTATCCAAGCTAGAAGTGGTACAACAGGGTACTAGATCATCCATGCCCACCTGTATCACCTCTTGTAACCAAGCTAGAATCAGTACAACAGGATACTAGAGCATCCATGCCCGCCCGTATCACATCTTGTATCCAAGCTAGAGGCTGTACAACAGGGTTCTATAGCCTCCATGCCCACCTGTATCACATCTTGCATCCAAGCTAGAGGTGGTACAACAGGGTACTAGAGCCTCCATGGTTGCCCATATCACATCTTGCATCCAATCTAGAGGCAGTACAACAGGATACTAGAGCCTCCATGCCCGCCCGTATCACATCTTGCATCCAAGCTAGAGGTGGTACAACAGGGTACTAGAGCCTCCATGCCCGCCTGTATTAGATCCTGTATCCAAGCTAGAGGCGGTACAACAGGGTACTAGAGCCTCCATGCCCACCTGTATCACATCTTGTATCCAAGCTAGAGGTGGTACAACAGGGTACTAGAGCCTCCATGCCCGCCTGTATTAGATCCTGTATCCAAGCTAGAGGTAGTACAACAGGGCACTAGAGCCTCCCTTCAAGTGTTCAGTTCTCCACAATAAATCCTCCTTTTGCTCTGATACTGTAATCACTTATATCAACGTTACAATCACACAAAGGAAGTATCTTCCCATCCGACAATTTCTTCAAGGGGAGGGATTGGTTTTGACAATGAGGGTATATATCCTTTTCTTTGGTAATCTGGAGCATTTGCTAACCTGCCATCCATCTGAGCCCATGAATGCCATATACAGTAAATGGTATATATTCACAGCACACACATGATTTATCTCTTATGATAGGACTGAATAAAGTGTTATTTAATGGACTGTGAAAGATTTTGTCCCCACGCTACAGAGGAAATCTGCTTCATTAATTTGAATATCTCTGAATGCGGCCTCGGCTGATTATTTGAGTACAATTGTACGCGAGGCGCTGGTTTATTATTGGTCATTTGCATATGTAATTTGACAGATCATTTCCAGTCATAAAAATGACAGGTCCAAACATCAAAATATTTATTCAGAAGACAGCTTATCTGTAAAAACATAAGGACCGAGTATCAAAAATGGTAATGAAGCACAAGAGTCGCGTTCACAGCAATCATCGGAATTAGCGATCATTAACTCGGCTATGAATGGGGGAAGTGATTTATTTCTACTAATCTCATTGTTATTTCTTTTGGTAATTATTACTGAAAAATGAGATTCTCCAGAATGAAAAGGTGCGGAAAACACTAAATAACCGGCAGACGGCATTTATAATGACCCATTCACTTCCGTAAAAAGGCTGTGTGTTAGGGAGGAGCAGACCATTTTAGGGTAAACTGGTTTTAAGTTGTGTTAGGGCTCGGTCACACGGGCGTTTTTTGGTCCGATCTGCAGACGCGCTTGCGATCTGCAGATGTATAGACCCAATGCATCCCAATGGCAGCAGGCACGTCCGTTTTTTATGCGGATGTGCGATAAATTATAGGACACGACGAATCGCAGATCGCGCCTATCTGCGTTCTGCGAATCGTTGTGTTCTATATATGCGCTCTATGGGGCCGGCGGCAGCAGCACCGACCCCATTGAGAACATATACTATAAAGATCGTTCTCCTCTGCCACAGCTGTAACAGCTGTGGCAGAGAAGAACGATGTTCACCCATTGAATTCAATGGAGCCAGCAATACAGCTGGCTCCATTGAAAGCAATGGGCTGCCGGCACGCCTTGTATGAATTTTCGGGGAAGGGCTTAAAAGATAAGCTCTTCCCTAAAAAGCATCCTGCAAATGTGTAAAAATAAAAAAAAATGTATACTCACCTTTTTTCTGCAGCCGGAGTTCAGCTCCCTCTGAGAGCTGCCTCTGATTGGCTGAGGGCTGTGACCAACCAGAGGCAGCCCATTCAGCAGGCGGGATTTTAAATCCCCACCTGCTGAATACTACTTAGAGCAGTTCAGGAAAACTGCCGGCTGGCCGCGGCTGATCTCCGGCTGCAGGAACAAGGTGAGTATATATATTTTTTTTTTATTTTTACACATTTTAGAATGATTTTCAGGGAAGGGCTTATATTTTTAAGCCCTTCCCGAAAATTCATCCCACGCTCGCCGGCAGCCCATTGCTTTCAATGGAACCGGCTGTATTGCCGGCTCCATTGAATTCAATGGGCGAACATCGTTCTCCTCTGCCACAGCTGTGGCAGAGGATAGTGGGCAGCGCTCCTTTGATCGGGCCCTTTCGCTGAAAACGCTGCTAGGTGCAGATTTGTCAGCGAATCGTCGGCCCCGATTACGCGATTTGCGGATGCGCATCTGTTATGCGATCTGCAAATCGTGGGAAAAAACGCCCATGTGACTTAGGCCTTATTATAATCACTTTTAATGACTTTACACAGGAACACAGTGCAACTGTCCGGGACCCCCATACTGATCGGCAGAACGAGGGGGCAGGGACACTACAGTTCCCATCATAGTCCCAGGAACATATATTAAGAAATGACCCAGCACACGATTTTGAACTTTGAAGCGGTAGTCCAGTTTGAAACTATTGATGGCCTATCCTCAGGATAAATCATCAATAGAGGATTGGCTGGTGTCCATTGTCTGGGACCCCTGCCGATCAACTGTTTGCCAGGTATAATGCTTGTGCACTGAACTTATTTCTGAAGGAAGCAGACAGCTTTGTTCTGACTGTAGTGGCCAGGCTTGGTACTGCAGGCAAAGTTCGCATTCATTTCAATGGGAACTTGGCATGCAATACTAAGCCTGGCCACTACAGTAAGAATAAAGCTGTCTGCTTCCTGCAGAATTCTGTTCAATACAGAGGCTTGGGCAATGGACCCCCACCAATCCATTACGGATCACTTATCCTGAGGATAGGTTATCAACCAGACAACCCCTTTAAACTCTTAGTGATTACCAAAGCACCTTGCTATGGCTGTTACCAAAGGGACTTTTTCTGATGCATGTGTCTTTTTGCAGCACATCGAAATAAGGCCAGCATGTGTGTCCCATGCTGGCAAGGTGATGTCTGCTGGCACATAGGCCAGTATGGTAAACCAATTGCTAGTAAAAAAAAAATACTTGGTGGGAGGACCTTCGGCCAGGCAGCAACCATACCAGCAAGCAGGGGTGTAGCTAAAGGCTCATGGGCCCAGGTGCAAAAGTTTATCTTGGGGCCACCCAGCTTTTCTTAACCCCTTAACGCAGAAGCTCCTTGGCCCCAATGCAAAACCTGTAACAGGGCCCCCAACTATAATGCTTTATTCATAGTACTGGGCTCCCTATATGGAGAAGAGAGACCTTATAGGCCCCCTAAGGCTCCTGGGCCCGGGTGCAACCGCATCCTCTGCATCCCCTATAGTTATGCCAGTTCCAGCAAGTACTTTAATTCACTCTGAAACTCTAGTTTGGACATCACTGCTATATTCAGAGACCCTGATTCCTCCCACGGTGCCTGAATCCTTCAGACACTGTGGAGCAATCAAGGTATTTGAATAGAACTGCAGCATTCGAACTTGAGCTTGGAAATGAGTTAAAGCGCTTGCCGGTATAGCTGCTGCTCAGCTGGAAAAGCAGGGGTGGGTAGGGCACTAAGCGGATCCACTAAAGAAGGCACTATTACTATTGGAGTCACTAAGGCAGCACTATTATTACTTGAGGCCACTGAGAGGGGCACTATTATTAGTTGGAAGAACTATTATTAGTTAGGGACACTATCACTAGTTATGGGCGCTATAACTTTGCAGGGCCAAAGAGGGGGCACTAGTACTATTCGGCAATTGCTGAGAGGTTTGTTGGAGGTAGCATCAGTATGGGGAGTTGTAAGTCATGACCGCAAGAAGTCTTCGTGGAGGTCTGGGCCCACAAAAATGAAAGCAAACGTTACCAATCCGTGAAAGCATCACGTGTGGTCGCTGGAGGTAACTCCTGTAATCGCTCTCACATGTAGACCTGGTATCTGATTATTATATTGTGAGTACATTATTTAGAAGAATACTAAAGCAGAGCTGCTGTGTCTGAGCTCATTGTATTATAAAGTATATATATATATACACTACCGTTCAAAAGTTTGGGGTCACCCAAACAATTTTGTGTTTTCCATGAAAAGTCCCACTTATTCACCACCATGCGTTGTGAAATGAATAGAAAATAGAGTCAAGACATTGACAAGGTTAGAAATAATGATTTGTATTTGAAATAACATTGTTTTTACATCAAACTTTGCTTTCGTCAAAGAATCCTCCTTTTGCAGCAATTACAGCATTGCACACCTTTGACATTCTAGCTGTTAATTTGTTGAGGTAAGCTTGTGAAATTGCACCCCACGCTTCTAGAAGCATCTCCCACAAGTTGGATTGGTTGGATGGGCACTTCTGGCGTACCATACGGTCAAGCTGCTCCCACAACAGCTCAGTGGGGTTCAGATCTGGTGACTGCGCTGGCCACTCCATTACCGATAGAATACCAGCTGCCTGCTTCTGCTGTAAATAGTTCTTCCACAATTTGGAGGTGTGTTTAGGGTCATTGTCCTGTTGTAGGATGAAGTTGGTTCCAATCAAGCGCTGTCCACTGGGTATGGCATGGCGTTGCAAAATGGAGTGATAGGCTTCCTTATTCAGAATCCCTTTTACCCTGTACAAATCTCCCACCTTACCAGCACCAAAGCAACCCCAGACCATCACATTACCTCCACCATGCTTAACAGATGGCGTCAGGCATTCTTCCAGCATCTTTTCATTTGTTCTGCGTCTCACAAACGTTCTTCTTTGTGATCCAAACACCTCAAACTTGGATTCATCCGTCCACAACACTTTTTTCCAGTCTTCCTCTGTCCAATGTCTGTGTTCTTTTGCCCATCTTAATCTTTTTCTTTTATTGGCCAGTCTCAGATATGGCTTTTTCTTTGCCACTCTGCCCTGAAGCCCAAAATCCCGCAGCCGCCTCTTCACTGTAGATGTTGACACTGGTGTTTTGCGGGTACTATTTAATGAAGATGCCAGTTGGGTACCTGTGAGGCGTCTGTTTCTCAAACTAGAGACTCTAATGTGCTTATCTTCTTGCTTAGTTGTGCAACGCGGCCTCCCACTTCTTTTTCTACTCTGGTTAGAGCCTGTTTGTGCTGTCCTCTGAAGGGAGTACTACACACCGTTGTAGGAAATCTTCAATTTCTTAGCAATTTCTCGCATGGAATAGCCTTCATTTCTAAGAACAAGAACAGACTGTCGAGTTTCAGATGAAAGTTCTCTTTTTTGGCCATTTTGAGCGTTTAATTGACCCCACAAATGTGATGCTCCAGAAACTCAATCTGCTCACAGGAAGGTCAGTTTTATAGCTTCTGTAACGAGCTAGACTGTTTTCAGATGTGTGAACATGATTGCACAAGGGTTTTCTAATCATCAATTAGCCTTCTGAGCCAATGAGCAAACACATTGTACCATTAGAACACTGGAGTGATAGTTGCTGGAAATGGGCCTCTATTCACCTTTGTAGATTTTGCACAAAAAAAAAGGCATTTGCAGCTAGAATAGTCATTTACCACATTAGCAATGTATAGAGTGCATTTGTTTAAAGTTAGGACTAGTTTAAAGTTATCTTCATTGAAAAGTACAGTGCTTTTCCTTCAAAAATAAGGACATTTCAATGTGACCCCAAACTTTTGAACGGTAGTGTATATATTTTGAAGGAGGGAATTCTGGGTTATGCTATGGGGTCCCTGACGTTTATGTACCGCCTTGACTATAGTAGGTCAAACCACCTGTACATATCTTTGAAGGGGTCAATGGCCAGCGCCGTGATATGAGGGTGTCTGTGGTTGCTACCTTCTTACAGGGCCATCATCAGCTGGGTGTTCTATACAGGAGACATTGGCGACTGGCACCTTAGTACAAGGAGTCTAAGTGCATAGCATAACGATATAAGAATGGCATTAGCCAGTTGTCAGTGTGTTCATATATTTCTAGGTGGAATCATGGAGGCAAAATCAGATGTTGTGAGAAACCCCGCTTCTAAGCCATGCCCACGTTTAACCTTGGCCAGTATTGTTGGCAACAAAGATGGCAGTCCTATTTCCAGCTGAAATGGCTGGGGCTAAGAGATCTCTGAACCGAGCCATTTAACCTTTTACATGCCACAGTCAAAGCAACCACACATGTAAGAGCCTAACAAAAGGAGGGCCTCCCTCTGTCCCCTATCAGACCCCCGTAGTATAAACTTGGTTGCTGATGAGTTGCTATTGCACCCAGAAGCTTGACAAGGGTCTCTTGGTCTGCCATCTATGGTGGTCTACGAGGCTCTGCCAGGGACAGGAGGTGCTCAAGGCGGCATATCTTGAATTTGTAAAGCATATTTGTGTAAAACAGGTAATAATTTATAGTTCTTTTAGAGTTTTTTTTTAGAGGTCTTCAGAACTGTAGGTAGAGCGTCCCTTTAAGACAGCCGGTGTTGTATATCGTGCAGCTGTCGGCACAGTAATAACACTGCCGGGGTGTAGTAGTAGTTGTTATTGTTTTCACTCGGCAGTCACATTACTCTGTAAACATCTTCTGCTAATCAATGCTCCACTCCGACATTTATCATACTTACCACAACGCATTTCCATTTGTGCTAACAAAGTGCTTGATTGGATTTTGTTCATTAAATGAAAATGGCCAAAGTGGTTTCTTAACTGCGGCTTCATATTAATTAATGAATAATTTACAAAGGATGGGAACAATATTTTAACATAATCCTCCAGCCTTATTTGCATTAAATTTGAGCTGTCTCTTCGGTACAGTAGATACCGCTAACAGCACTGGTCACGGCAGATAACTGCTCTATATCTTCCCTCTATTATGTCTCCATACACATCTTATTACAGAGACCTTTTTACTTTCTGCAAAGTTTTAATTCAAGCTGACTTCAGGGATGGACTGGACATGAAGAATAGCACTTATGTTGGCTTTTATAGTATACTGCATTTACCAACACTGTAGGTTATATATCCAATTTAAGTTGTCTCAAGGAGCACATCTGTATAATTCATTCTCCTCCTTCTTCCCCTCCCTCCTGCTCCTCCTCCTACCCTCTGCTATCCCTACACTTCAATGAGCAGCTTGAGTCATCACCCTCCCTCACTTCCTGTAATCAGTCTTCTAATCTCTGTTACTAGAGACAGATTTCACTTGACAACAGGTAGTGGAAAGGAAACTGGAAGGAAAGGCTAGTGGGTGGCACTTTAGAACGTTTAGTGCAAAAATATAGTTTTAGGTTCAGTAAATTACAAAGTTATCACATGGGCTATACAGGGTGTAGTCGAAAAGACTGATTCAGTGCTAGAAGTCAATATAAGCCCTATAACAATAGTGTACCTGAATTGGAAGAAATGGGTGCTCTACATGATGGTATGGCGCACCTACCCCTAGGAGACCCGAAACATGCATTTCAATTTTGTACTGTGGCCCCTTTAGAGAGTAAAACCCAACTGCAAAGTTAACGAGTAGCATGTGAGAAGCAGAAATTCACTAGGTCCCATGAGACCGCTGTTATGACTGACGTAAGGAAAGCCCACTCAAGGCAGCCTCCTTCTGTAATGACAGGGGCAGACTATCCAGGAAGTCTTCCACTTTTTTCTGCAGGAGATACTGTTACCGACCAACCCTGATCCAGACCTATCTAGAATTCTTAACATATGTCTATGATCAGGATATAAGTTGCAGGATCAGCCAGCATGCAGGGGTCTGGCAATTTGCAAAACTCATCTCTTTACTGATATGGAAACTGGCCACACAGCCAAACACAGTCTTTTAATGTTACAAGGCCATACGGCCAAACTGGGCAGTGGTAGTATATTCCGTGGGGATAGCTGCAAAATGGTCACATGACTCTAAAACTGGATTAATGGGCGAATTTATTTTATCTTTATATCACTGTCTCTCATCACTTGCGCATCACTTGGGATCTCTCTGCCACTCCACCCTTGAGCGTATCTGTATCACAACTGGCTCTTGAAGCCCTGACCATAGATTACTACTACCTTCCACTGTGTCACCTTCTTCCAGATTGTCTCACAAAACTTCTCAATGTGTCAGACTACTACATGACCTCTAATATATGAGGTGAAATGTAGAGTAGGAGAAGCTCTTGCATTACTTGCATTACCACACTGTCCTGGTTTCTTGGTGACCCCCTACTTACCACTATACTACTGAGGCCAGTCATTGGCTAGAGCCGAATAAGCAAAGCTTATAGGTGTGAATTAGAGCATGGTGCTGGATCTAACAGGTAAGTAACACGTGATTTATTGTTTTCTTCCATTTCTTTACTTTACCCTGTTTTTGTCCTGCTACCTAAACTTTTTAACTTCACAGTTAAGCAGAGCAGAACATACAGACGTTTTCTATAAATGGGTAGGAGGACTCACAGGCTTTGCTTTATAAGTGGCTGAGGGCAAGGAGGACTCACAGGCTTTTTTTTATAAATGGGTGAGGGTAAGGAGGACTCACAGGCTCTTTTTATAAGTGGCTGAGGGTAAGGAGGACTCACAGGCTTTTTTTTAATAAATGGGTGAGGGTAAGGAGGATTTGCAGGCTTTTTTTTATAAGTGGGTGGGGGTAAGGAGGATTCACAGACTTTTTTTAAGTGGGTGGGGGTAAGGAAGACTCACAGGCTTTTTTTTTTATAAATGGGTGATGGTAAGGAGGACTCACAGGCTTTTTTATAAGTGGGTGGGGGTAAGGAAGACTCACAAGCTTTTTTTTTTTATAAGTGGGTGGGGGTAAGGAGGACTCACAGGGTCTCTATACATGGGCACTGAAAACAGGACTCAGAAGCTTTCTCTATAAGTGAGCAGGGGAAGCAAGAATCACAGCTTTGTATGTAGGTGGGGAAAGGACTCAAAGGTTTTCTCCATAAGTGGGTGGGAAAAGCAAGACTCATACAGTAGGCTTTCTCTATCAGTGGGTGGGAAAAGCAGGACTCATAAGAATACTCTGTATTTGGGCATAGGAAGCTAGACTGATAGACTTTCTTTCTGTTAGTGGACAGGGCAAGAAGAACTCACAGGAATTCTAGGCAGCTAAAGAGCTTTTTAGATGAAAACACTGAATAATATTATAGAAAATGATATATTGTACCCTTAAAGGGATTTTCTGGGACATAAAAAAAATTCATAAAGGGTTAAAATAACCATCCACCACTTCTTCCAGGTCCCATGTGGCATGCACTGAGGTGAATATTCAATTTCTTTTCATTTTAACTCTTTAAGCGGAAAACCCCTTAAAGCTCAGTGTCTCCCCCCTATCCTATACTATCCTCAGATAGGAGACCTGACAGATATACCTTTATTACAAAATACCTAATTACCACCTAATTAATGCAATGTGAAGATAATATTACATGTATATCTTAGCACTTGCATTGGAACTTTTGCACTTTTGTTTGTGTTCTATCACTATGTTCTTTTATGCATTTTTGAGTATATTCCGCCCATTAATCAATCACTCCTCTTTCACTAATTCGTTCACTAATCCTTTACTAAATTCTGGCGCAGACACAGCTGACTGTACCCAATTATGGATTATGATTAAAAATTCTCCTAAGCTATTATAACGACACAAATAATTACAAAAAGAATATTGTGGGTTCTGTCAATTTTAAATCCAATCCAGTCAAAATAAAATCACATTCAAAACGGCAATTTTCTGGCAATTAGTGTCGCTAGAATTTAGCTTTCCCTTGAAAAAAGGGCTGCGTAAAATTTACCGTTAACTTTCAAAAACTAAAAAAAAAAAGTAAAAATGAAAAACTCACTACAAAGACATATTTGGAGTACAGGGAGGTCAGTATCTCAAAAACACCAATTTCATCCTCTTCTCAGTTGACTACACGGCTGAGTGGCCTGATTTTCGGTTGTAAATTAATGCCATTTCTTATCTGTTACAAGTAGAACTTTTTAAAGCCTCCAGATCAAATGGCTTCTTCTCAGACGTCCTTTAAAAACTTCATCATGACACTGATTTAGTAGGGGGGAAAAAAAGCATCCTCCTATCTATTGTACAGCGTTACTATGAAGCACAATACTTAAAATCCGTCCGATTTGAAATCTTCTTCTCTTTGCATGTGAAAATATCTCGTTTTATCCCATTAGGATTAAAGCTTTCCAGTGTGGCGGAAATAGAACATTTTCCATTGTCCCAAGACTATCATATTCAAAACATGTCACTTCTCAGGATTCTTTTGTCTTCTTTCAGAAGCTTATGAAGTGACAAAAATGAAAGGCAAACTATATAACATGATGTTCATGTCAAACTGCTGTCCCTTCTTGCTTCTCCAGAGCAAGAATGACTCAAAATCCTTTTTGCTATTTAATATATTCAAGTAGAGCAAAGTTCAGACATCACATTTTAAATTCTATCTATATATCATGTATCTCATATCTATCTATCTGTCACGATTAAGGCGCAAGACTGGAGTTTCCTGCTTGTAGCCACCACTGGAGGGTAGCGTAATCGAGGGAGGAGGAGGTCAGGTGCACAGAGATGACAATGCAGCCCAGAGCGTTTAAAGACTCAGGGCATAATAAACACACGGTGAGGAAGGGACAGGGACAGGTTTATATAGAAAGTCCAATTAGTGCAGGTTGGAGCTAAATAGGAAACAGGAACCAGACTTGCAGGAACAAGAGCCTAGGACAGATTCAGCAAGGGAGCTGTCCAGAGGGCTGAATGGCTCAGCAGGTAGAGCTGCCGCCTGGAGTACAGGAGCTCCTGGTTTTGAGTCCTGACACCATCTATCTAGCGCCCATGTACACTAAAATCCCTTTATTCCCGCATCAGGTGGTCTTGTGTGGAAATTTGCTGCAGCTTTTTCCCATAGAAAGGTGCTAATATATGTGAGCTGAATCTATAGAACTTGATTTTCAGTATAACCTTACTAAACATTTAGCTAGGTGAGAACCCGAACATCAGGTGATTCGTTTTTGGCAAACTGGAGGTTCATAAAACCCTCTAAAATTAGTATTGAACACTAAGAGTGTGGTGGGAAGGATTCAATGGATGTAGCTCAGTTTTTAGCACTGTTGCTTTGCAGTGCTGAAGTCCTAGTTTCAAATCAGACCGAGGACAATATCTGTGTGGAGCTTGTATGTTCTCCCAGTGTTTGTGTTTCTGTTCTTCTGCTCTACTAGAGTGGGAAGAAATATGGTAGCTTAGTTGTTAGAACTGTTGCCTTGCACTGCTGTGGTCCTAGCTTCAAATCTGACCAAGAACAACATCTGCATGGAGTTTGCATGTTCTATTTGTGTTTCTTCCTCTTCTCTCCCTCCAGAGAAGGGAAGAAGCATGTTGTCTCAGAGCTTAGCACTGTTGCCTTGCACTGTTGGAGTCCTAGGCTCAAACCTGACCAAAGTTTTCCAACTCCATGCAGATGTTCTTGATCAGATCTGAACCTAGGACCCCAGCACTGCTAGGCAAAAGTGCTAACCACTGAGAAATATCCATTGATGGACAGCTGTTTTCACTATTGCCGCCACTACTGTCCTTACAGGGCTCTTAGACTCGTTTAATACTAGTTTTAGGGGTTTTATGATCTTTTAGTTTGGTGCAACTTAATTTCGACCAAACTAAACTTTTTTGACAAAATTCAGCGAATGGGATGAACCTAACTTATAAAATGCTTACACATCTCTAGTTGCTTATTATGGCGCACTCTCACGCTATTATTTGCAGCTTTTCTTGAGACTTTTGAAAATTGGATTTGTGCTTGGCACATTTCAGACAGATTTACCATCCCTAAAGACAAAAAGCTTATTTATTTCTGGGTCTGTGCCAGAATTCTGACGTACATTACAGAATTTAAGCAAATCAATTTAGAAAAAATTATCATTGATTTGCGTCAAAAAGAATGGATTTCAACAGTGTCTAGTAAAAAGGGGTGAGGTTTCAGTGCAGTGAGGTTTACAGAGACATCTATGACATGTGAATTTTTAGAAAATTGCTAAATTTGTTGCCAACTAGAGATGAGCGAGTATACTCACTAAGGCACGTTACTCGAGCGAGTAGTGCCTTAGCCGAGTATCTCCCCGCTCGCCTCTAAAGAGCGGGGAGGAACGGAGGGGAGATTCCTCTCTCCCCCCCGCTCCCCGCCGCAACTCACCTGTCCCCCGCCGGCCCCCGAATCTTTAGAGACGAGCGGGGAGATACTCGGCTAAGGCACTACTCGCTCGAGTAATGTGCCTTAGCGAGTATACTCGCTCATCTCTATTTTTTTTATTTTTTTTTTTATTGGCATTTCCAAAATATACAACAATTGAAATTGACATGCAGAAGTTACATTAATAGTTCTAGAACATTGCATATTACATCTTTTGTGGGAAGGGGAGATAGGGAGGGGGAGGAGGGAGGGGGAAAGGATAGGGACAATGGGAAAGTTTATAACCTTAAATATCAAAGGTATCATGAACATTTGCAATAGCATTTTAGCGGAAGTTATTGAAATTCTTTTATACTGTTGTTTGTTTAGGATTCCCCAAACAAGGAGTGCATTCAAATGAAGCGCTATCTTAGTCTATCGAGAATTGGATCATCCCTTATCGACACATTAACACTAAGGTATCAATACCGCCCCTTCCCATGCACGTAGGGTTCGGCGCCGTACCCCTCCCTCCAGAGGGGAGGATGAGCGGGAGGGCGAACGGTTCTCCGGAGAGAAGAGACCTTTGCGTTCGTTTAGTCGAATCCTGTCGGCATTTTTGTTATCTGTAGCCATGCTGCCCAGTCTTTCCTGAATTGGGCCAAAGTGTTTTTTTGGTGGGCTATTGATTTCTCATAGATACAATTTAGGTTAACAGATTCTTGTATTTCTTCTATGGTGGGAATATGCTCAGATCTCCATTTCCTTGCTATTAGTAAACGCGCAGAGTGGAGAATATGAGATATTATTACCCTATGACTTCTGGGTATGTTTTCTATACCTATAAGGAGAAGGGCTAGTTCTGGTTCAATTTTCTTCAAGAACGGTAGAAAAGTAGTTATGTATTGAGAGATCCCTCTCCAGAAGGAAGATATTTGGGGGCACGACCAGAATATATGTAGTAGGGAGCCCACTCCACCGCATCCTCTCCAGCACAGGGGGGACACGTCTTTTTTCATCTGCGACAACCTTAGTGGGGAGCAATACCACCTTGTCAAGAGTTTCTGGTATTGTTCCCAGTGAGAAGCGCAGGAGGTGGACCTATGGGCCCATGCCAAGGCCTCGCACCATGACCTAGGGGAAAATTTTTTGTTTAGATCTTTTTCCCAGTTTAGAAAGTTAACCGTTTTTTTGAAATATTGGATGCCAGACAAGTTGGTATAGATTGATTTTGTGAGTTTTTTCCGTGAGGCCAGACTTCCGTCTAGTAGGTCGCTTAGTAGGTATGGAAGTGTAACGCTGAGAGTCTTATTTACTTTCAGAAAGTTACAGATCCGTAGATACGTATAGTATTCTGACTGTGGAATTGCATATTTTGCTTGTATCTGGGAGAAAGGCAAGATGGAATCTCCACCATAAAGGTCGGAGACTTTCATAGTTGCTCTGTGTGGCCAGTTACTCAGGGATAATTCAGATATTAAATATTTTAGGCTAAGAAATGGAAGCGGAATCTTTATTGAGTTAGTTAGGTCCGAGTTTGGTTTCGCTTGTAATGCCCTCCACCCCTGCGCCGTAGCCTGGACCGTCGGGGAACGTTGAGTGTCTCTTTGGGTCTGAACAATGGCCGCTAGTAGGTATGTTCTCCATTCAGTTATCCCCGTTAATAGGGACTCCATCTGGGCCCATGCTTTGTCCGTTTCCACTCTGCACCAGTGTCTGCTTTGGTCTATCAGAAATGCTTTATGGTAATTGCGGAGGTTAGGCAGGCCCATGCCTCCGAATTTTAGTGGTCTATTTAGAATGGAGAATGCCACTCTGGGTTTGGCTCCTCCCCAGATGAATTTGTTCATCTGTTGGTGGAGAGTTTTAAAAGTAGATTCGGGAATGACCACAGGGAGAGTCCTAAAGATATATAATATGCGGGGGAGAATAAGCATTTTGTATAAGATCACTCTGCCCATCCAGCTGGGTTCGAATTTGGCTAAACGATCTAGTTCTTTTTGTATCGTAGTCTCCAGCCGTGAGAAGTTGGAAGCCGGAAGTTCTTCAATTGAGGGGGTCAGTATCATTCCCAAATAAGGTAGGGACGAAGGGCACCACTGAAATGGGAACGCCGATTTTAGATATCTCTCTTCTGTTTTAGTTAAGTGAATCCCCATCATTTGTGATTTTGTGGGATTCATTTTATAGTAGGAGACAGCTCCAAACTGTAATAGTGAGGAGGTCGCTTGAGGAAGAGAGGATCTGGGGTTAGTCAAGGTTAGAATTACGTCATCAGCAAATAGGTTTATTTTGTGCTCTTTTAAGCCAATAGAGATACCTTGAATGAGTGGGTTGGATCTTATCATCTCCGCTAATGGTTCCATCATCAATGAGAAGATTAGGGGCGATAGCGGGCAACCTTGGCGCGTTCCGTTGGTGATTTGGAACGGCTTAGATAAAATGCCGTTTGTTAGAACAGATGCCGACGGATTAGTGTAGAGCGCCGTTATAGCTGAGAGAATCGGACCCGAAAGCCCAAACCCTTCCAGTGTTCGCTGCATAAATCTCCAGTGCACCCTATCGAACGCCTTCTCTGCATCCAAGGCAAGGAGCAGAGAAGGCGTTCGTGCAGCGTCCGCGTTAGCTATCAGGTTTATTAGTTTTCTTGTTCCATCTGGGGCCTGATGTCCTCTTGTGAAGCCTACTTGGTCATTTTTAATTAGTTGGGGTAAGATTGGGAATAGTCGGTTTGCTATGATTTTTGCATATAACTTGATGTCTGAGTTAAGAAGGGATATGGGTCGGAAGTTGCTTGGGATCTCGCTCATCTCTATTGACAGCTCATTCCAGTAAGTGGTCTACAAAGTGACTCCACATCTCTAGACATATTTAAAGATGCAACTAATGTATCAGTGTTGTCCAATCTTTGATAAATTTGTTGCATCTTTAAACTGGAGAAGGGAAGGAAAGGTGTCAGAAAACTAGATTAAAAAATTCCCTAATGATAAATTGCCCCCAAAGGGTGATACGCTGGTCTGAGTCCCAAGTGTCCTTGAGTACAGTGAACCAAATTTATTAAGGGGCACACACCTATTAGGAAATTTGGCGCATGTCTGGCCTGTCTCTGCACCAGAATGTGAAGTCTCTGATGGACATTTCGCCTATATATTACACCACTTTCTGGCATAAATTATAGTACATTTCTCAGGTCACAATAGGTCACATCCTCTTTTTTCAAAGTTAGCACCCCTTTAAGAAAAAACTCACGATTGGGGCAAACATAGCTGAAAAGCTTACACATTTTGCACAAGTGCCTCGTTATACACAAAACTGCTACTATAAAAGGAAAGGGTTACCTGGTGACTTTGGCCCGGGCGCACAATTAAAGATCACACTAGGGCCCTGCTGCAGGACATTTTAATGTAAGTGACTGCAGTGGCTTTGCAACTCTTAATTTGTTGCGGCCACAACCTGACAATTGTGAGAAGTCCATTCGATTTGGATTTCTTGAAATTGTTTGGTTGTGGCACCTTGTGAGCCCCCTTAGACGCCCATGCCTGGTATGATTGATTCCTCTGCAACTTCTATAGTTATGCCCTCCCTCCAAACATTTACTTAAAGGATCACTGACTTTTCAACAACCTTGTGCTTATATGATAGCCAAGATGATAATTATTAAAAGTGCAAAGTGCTTTATTTACCTAAAAGGTTTTTTTCTGCAAAAAAAAAAGTAATTCTGCAGTGCTGCCCACTAGGGGTTTGACTTCCTTTTAATTTACTATCCTCTGCCAGTTTTCAACTGATGTCTGTTTCTAGTAACAGAGACAACAAGACAGATTACAGGAAGTGGTGGAGTCTGGGGAGGGAGTACTGTCTCCTGCTAAAACAAAGTCCATGGGGAAAAGGAGGAAGAAAGCTACTACAGGGTTAGAGAGAAGCAGAGGGACACACAAACATGGCTGCTGCTAATAATAGGTGTTTACTGTGTCACAGGTACTTGAATCACAGCTACACTGCTCAGTGCTGCTGTGTAATGTCCTTCATGCTGATGTTACTTGGGTGTGCTACAGACAGATGGAGACGATATATGGCTTTGCTATATGTGCAGTGTAGGGGGGACATAATAATATATTTTTTTCACCCTCTAGCTCAGAGAAAACCAAGAATTAAAGATGGAGCCTGCAGAGGTTAAAACCGGTGATAAATGCAGGATACAAGTCAGTGGCCAGCAGGGGGATAACTATGGAAGATGTGGTTGCACCCAAGCCCAGGACCTCTAGAGGGCCCATAAGTCCTATCTTCTCCATATAGGGTGCTTAGTAGTATGAATAAAGCATTATGATGGGAGCCCTGTTACAGATTTTGCACTGGGGCCCCAAATCTTCAAGTTATGCCTCTGGATATAGGTAAAGATGTAGGGGAAAGGGGCTTCAGCTGAACTTTTGCACCCGGGCCCCTGAGCCCTTAGTCACAACCCTAGTGGCCAGATATAGTGTTATTCCTCATGTTCACACATATGGCAGCGTATTCTTAAAAGTTAGGTGTATTTTAATATATTGTCAATTATTTTATATCTTTCCTATAATAGTGTAAATATGTAGAAAAGTTTAATTTGACCACAATAACTATCTGCAACAAGTTATCTCATCTTAAACCATTGAAAAGCTATTAATATCTTAACGCAATGAAAACCATGAAATAGCTATACTTTTTGTTAAAAAAAAAGTAAGCCCCCAGAAGGATTTGCAGTTTTGCCGAAAAACTCAGCTTGCAGTTACATCTCAGACAGATGTACAAATGATTAGAGTAGTGATGTAGAGATGAACAGTCTTGCCACCTGAGGTCCTAAAAGTGGTTCCCCCTTGGCCTATAAAAAGGCTCTGAGAGGCTCCTTGTGTGTGGTGACCTCTTTTTTCACTTGTATAGAGTTTGTTGACCACTAGACGCCTCTATTATGCAATTGAATACATTTTGATTAGTTAACAGAATTTGAGAGGGGGCGCTTTATGGGAGTGTAAAAAAGCTGGATGGTCACATCGACAAATTGTTTGCAACCTGGGCAGTTCTCAGCAGACTGTTAGGAGGTGTTGAGACCAGTGGATGCATGAGGGCACTAACACAAGGTAACTTAACTCGACAGACCACTATCAGAGAGAATTGTTTCATGTTAGACAAGCACAAGCAGTTCCGACTGTTTCATTATCCATCATCCAGAGGCAGGTGGTACCATCATTACAGGCTTCTGTACCTGTCGGAACAATTTCCAGGTGCTTGGCTGAATAGCGTTTGATCTCATGGCACCCATTACGTGTACTGCCTTTGACACCCACCCACTTACACCTCTGTTTGCAAACTGGACTGCTATGTAGTGGAACCGGGCTGTCTTCAGCAACTAATCCAGGTTTAGCATGGGCACTGATGATGGCCGTGTCAATCCTGCCTTTGCTGTGGAGCTGAACACTGCCACCACTGCTGGTATGATAGGCATTACATATGACAGTTGGTCACCCCTAGAAGTGGTACGAGGAGCAATAACAACTCAGTGATATATTCAGGACATCCGGCAGCCACATGTGTTCCTCTCATGGCAGAACTTCCAAGAGACATTTTCCAGCAGGTTAATACTCGGCCACACAAAGCAAGAGTGTCAACAGGAATGCCTCCTCAACATTGCCACACTTCCGTGGCCTGACTGGTTGCCGGATTTATTGCCAATAGGTAATGTATGGGACCATCTAGGACACCGATTTCAATAGCCTACAGGTATTTGGACAATCTATAGACTTAATTACAGCATGTAGAGCAATATGCCACAGGATACCATATGAAACCTATATGCCTCCATGCCTGCCCATTTCACATCTTGCATCCAAGCTAGAGATGGTACAACAGGGTACTAGAGCCTCCCTTCAAGTCTTCAGTTTTCCGCTATCAATTCTCCTTTCGCTCTGATATTGTAATCACTTACTTATAATAACATTGCAATCACAGATAGAAAGTTTCATTCCATTCCGACCACCCCCTCTAGGGGAGGGATTGTTTTTTGACAATGAGTGTATTTAAAGGGCAAATAAACTGTGGCACAGAACTTTTTCTTAGTGTCTTAAAGGGGTTGTCCCGCGAAACAAAGTGGGGTTATACACTTCTGTATGGCCATATTAATGCACTTTGTAATGTACATTGTGCATTAAATATGAGCCATACAGAAGCTATTCACTTACCTGTTCCGTTGCTAGCGTCCTCGTCTCCATGGTGCCGTCTAATTTTCAGCGTCTAATCGCCCGATTAGACGCGCTTGCACAATCCGGTCTTCTTCCTTTCTGAATGGGGCCGCTCGTGCCAGAGAGCGGCTCCTCGTAGCTCCGCCCCGTCACGTGTGCCGATTCCAGCCAATCAGGAGGCTGGAATCGGCAATGGACCGCACGGTGCACCGCATGGTGCACCGTGGGTGAAGATCCCGGCGGCCATCTTACTTAGGTAAGTAAGAAGTCACCGGAGCGCGGGGATTCGGGTAAGTACTGGTCGTTTTTTTTTTTTTTATTCCTGCATCGGGTTTGTCTCGCGCCGAACGGGGGGCTATTGGAAAAAAAAAAAACCGTTTCGGCGCGGGACAACCCCTTTAAGTCTCAGGTTAAACTTTTCTATATGGATTTTACCTTCGATTCTCTGCCCCTTCCGACCAGCCAAAGGTCCTCTCTAATTTTACATAAGTTTTCCTCCTATTTCCAAAGTTTTAGAAAAGCTCTGCCAAGAATAGTGTCACCTTAAGCAAATGCGTCTGTTCTCCCATGATATTGGGTAGAACATCCAGAAATCTCAGATCCTTATTTTCATTGTTGACATTTTTTAAAAGCAATTTATTCCTTGGCTCCTGTAGGAAAATGTCACTGCACCCATCACAAAATATATGCTGAATAATAAATGATCCCATCCAATACTTGACAAGACACCAGGTAGAAGTCAATAAAAAGAGAATTATTTATTAAAAAGACCTAATGATACAAGAACAGTACACAGGAACTATTCATCGACTGTGTCTTCCACATAGTATACAATTATATATAGTATATACACATTGTATACAAGAGTTCTAATATATCACATGAATCATTACAGTACCAGATTCTCCAAGCTACAAACAAAATCATTGTTTAAAAAAAATCTAAAAGGATTATGAGAGAGATTCATAAAAAAAAAAAGTAGAGATTATAAATTATATTGAGTTACCGCAAACAGGCAGATTCATTTTTCTTCCACCTAATTAGTTGTTTTCGACAACACCCCGTTAGTTGACTTAAAATGTCTGTTTTCATAAATATTTGTATTTCCTATGAAATAACTATTCTGGAGAAACTTTACTTAGAGTTCTGCTTAATGTTGTCCCTCTATTATCCCGCCTGGATATGAGTAAATTGAATTTTGCCATTTCCCTTATCAATAGTGCATTTTGGCCAGGCGCTTTTATGCCAGCCCAAAAAAAAAAAATAGTCCTGGAACTATCTTTCTGGCAGGCATAGCCTCTAGAGATGAGCGAGTATACTCGCTAAGGCTAACTACTCGAGTGAGTAGTGCCTTAGCCGAGTATCCTCCCGCTCGTCTCTAAAGATTCGGGGGCCGGCGGTGGGGGAGAGCAGGGAGGAATGGAGGGGAGATCTCTCTCTCCCTCTCTCCCCCCCCCCCGCTCCCCCCCTGCTCACTCCTGCAACTCACCTGTCACCCGCACCGGCAGCCGAATCTTTACAGACGAGCGGGAGGATACTCGGCTAAGGCACTACTCACTCGAGTAGTTAGCCTTAGTGAGTGTACTCGCTCATCTCTAATAGCCTCCTATAACCTACATTCATGTGAAAGAGCCCTAACAGAGGAACATTGCAAAGTTCTTCGAAAGAATTATCCAGAATAGTATTTTTATTGGGAATGCAAGTATTTACTAAAACAGACACACCAGGAGAACTGAGAGTTCCGCTTTAATAGACCTCCCACTATAAGTTAGTTAAAGCCTCTCATGCTACATAATACTCATTACACTCATTAATTAAAACTCACAATCTGTGTAGCTGTTAATGCTCAGAGACAACTCAAAAAAATGAATCTAAAGCCACTTCCTTCTGTAAAACACACATATACATTTTCATATTAGTCCTTTTGTAGTCGGTATTGTCGGTATGGGAAATACTTTGTACAGGTTGTTATGTTTTAAGTCTTTTGGGGACCCTTTTAACTACTTTTACTACTTACAGCAGTGCAAAATAATAAAATTATTATTTTCTTTGGTGGGGGGGGGGGGGGGGGGGAGGTTGCTAAGAGATACATCATATCCTTGTGTTAGATAGACAAAGTTGTCCAAAGAGTAGATTTAATTCAATAGGGGAAATTTAACAAACACTATTCCCCATTTCTGGCCTAAACTACAGATTTTTGCACAAATCCTACTTGTACAGGTGTTTGTGACTGTTGAGCCCCTGTTGTTACTTCTTTAAAAAAAGTGGGAGTGGCTTAGCAAAAAAGGGAGCATGACCATGGATTTATTGTCATTTTTGTCAGAAAGGGGCTTAAATAATAGTGACAATCTACACCGGCTTGGGACTGATGTAAATTTCCGTCTGGTGTATGGGCTGGCCAAACATGCCAAATTTATTAACCCTTTCCAATCCACTGTCTGACCTCTGAAGACATTGATTTAAGGCTGTACAACTCTGATGTTGGAAGACGTCCGTCGGGGTTCTCTTACTGTATATTGCCAGCCTCTCTGCTGTCGGAGCCTATCCAACGTGTCACCTCATGCAGTACTGGCTTTAGCCAGCATATAGTGCCGTTGTATAACAGCAGAAAAAGAGTAAGCCCCCTAGGAAAACCAGGATACAAATTGGATTGGATAGGGTTAAGAGGCGTGCAGTTCATTATAATGCTAAATGCAAAATAGCTGTAACTATGAGTTGTGCTGAAGAGGCTCAGGTGCAACTTGATTCGGACAGCACAGATACCAGTCAGTTTGCTATTGAATATACATGGACACAGCACATTCACGTGCATTCGCATGTCCTATTTCTCTTCTATGAAACGGACAGAAATAGGACATGCCATGATTTTTTCCCGTCGTTCATGGGTCCATATGAAAAAACATCCATATATATAGCCTACAATGGGTCTGTGTGGAATTACATAGACAGCATATGGTCCCAAAATACACTAGTGTCCACTTAGCCTTAGCTCATTCCAGTGTACTCTTTACTTAGACCAATGTATATAATGCTGATTTCCCTCAATGAGTAAGAAACTAGTTTCTGTTGGCAACATAATGTAACTAAAAAAAAAACCAAATGCCTTAGAGGGGTGTCTCAACAAAGCAAGCTTTCTTTAAAAAGAATCCACCCTGATCGCACTCCGGCTTCGGGACATTTCTCTGTTCACTTGATCTTGAAAAGTAGCAGTCAACCACCCATTTTTCCTGTAGTGGCCTCTAGAGGGGAAATGCAGTATTACATGGCGGGCATACAAATTGTTGAGTCAAGTTTGCCATAATAGAAGCTGCACTTTCTTAGCAGCTCTTTTCCTTACTTGCCAGGCCAACAATAGTAGGAGAAGCGTGAAACAACAGAGGCTGAGAAAACCTAAAGGCATCAAAACCTAAAGGAAAACATAACTCTTTATACTATATACTATTCTACAGTTTAATAAAACATGAGATGCTGATTAACTTTGCAAACGGTTTGCACTCCTAATCTTGCACTAATCATGAGTTGTATGATACTTACTGTTCTTTTGGAAAGCTTAATTCTGCTGGTTTCCTGTTAACAGATGGTTGGGTCTTTTTGGGAACTCAGATACCAGTTGCACAGACAGAGCGATGGTATAGTAAGGGCCCTTTTATACTGGCCAGTTTCACCATAAAACGTGTGCCAATCATTTAGATTGCCACCTCTTTACACAGGGCAATATGGGGGACAAACGATTGTTCATATGATTGTTTGTCCCTCTTTCACTTGGATTTTTTTTTGAGTGGGCAGCCCGCACGTGATGATGAGTGATGCCGGGCAATTGCCCAGTACTTTTTTTGAAGAGAATCCCTGATCCCGCCGTTACACAAAACATCAGTGTTGTACTACCCAGAAGTTATGAAAACTTGGCTGGCGGCTGGTGGGGATAATTTTTAGAGATGAGCGAGTATACTCACTAAGGCACATTACTCAAGCGAGTAGTGCCTTAGCCAAGTATCTCCCCGCTCATCTCTAAAGATTCGGGGGCCGGCGGGGGGCGGGGAACGGCGGGGGAAAGCGGGGAGGAACGGAGGGGAGATCTCTCTCTCCCTCTCTCCCCTCACTCCCCTCCGCAACTCACCTGTCACCCGCGCCGGCCCCCGAATCTTTAGAGACGAGCGGGGAGATACTCGGCTAAGGCACTACTCGCTCGAGTAATGTGCCTTAGTGAGTATACTCGCTCATCTCTAATAATTTTCTTCTTCAATAGAGTGCTAGTAACGACTCCCCTCCAAAGTGCATTTTTGATCATTCTAGGCAGCGCATCCCTCTTTCAAACAGGAAGATGTGCTGCTGAGAATGATGATTTTTTTTTTTTGGTAGCATAAATTACGCAATCAGCTGATGAATGAGCATTTGTTGGTACATCAGCTGATCTGATGGAGCTTCACAATGAGATAAATGAGTGATCCTACGAATGTGCTCATTGTACACCCGTGCAAAAGGGCATTAAATGGGTTATACCAAAATCTACAGTTATCTAAAGGATCTGATAGGGAATAACTTTATTATCAGTGGTGGTCACACTGCTGAGACCCCTATGATTACGACAATTGGGTGGTCCCGTGAACCCCCCTCCTCAATGTAGGCTTATTGTACCCTTTGCATTGAAGAGCAGATTGAATGGACATGTGTGGTTTTGCTCCATTCTTATAATGGCGCTGCCGGAGATAGTGGAGTACAAGTGCTTGGCAATTTCTGTCAGCTCCATTCAAATGGAGGCAGTTGTGTATGCACGGCCATCGCTTCATTCAGTCTGACATCCCTCAGCAGTGAGATCCCCACCGGTTATAAAGTTATCCCGTAGATAGAGGATAACTTTAGATTTTAAGATAACTCGTTTAAGTTATAAGGTCACATGCCTGTCAGAGGAGTGGCGCTAAACTGTTGTCTGTTGCCAAGGGCAACAAGTACAGCTTTGAATATGAATTTGGAAAACAACATGAAAAAGGTCAAAATTAGCATAAAAACATGAAAGCAAAGAAACTGTAAGACTCAACTATTAATATAAATTTCAATTATGTAATGTTGATGAAAATTGAATTTTGCTTTAAAAGTAGCAAATAACCTTAAAAAAATATGTACAGAGCATGCATGCTGGAGTATAGTAACAGTTCAAGTAAGAGGTACAAGACACTATTGTACTGAAGTTTCAGTTTTTACTTCCAATGGATACAATTCTGCCCGGACCATGTGATGGATATGCATGGAAATGTATACAGTTGCAGTACAGTTCTCTGAAGTATGCCTTGTAATGAGCGGTGCACCGGTCAGCCCGTCACATGTCCCGGACAGATTTTTAGCCTCTCGGAGTAAACAGTGAAACTTCCTACTGAATGACTGCAAGCAGACATCTTGAAAGCTACGAGGGATTGATACAGAAAGTACACTGGAACATTCTAGAACTTTACGAAAAATAACATTTTTGCTAAAACTTGAATACCCCTTCAAGATAATTGGTATAGACCTCCCCGTATTATCCAGCACTTAAAATAGTTTAGCTAGATAGATATAGCTGAACTAAGTGTATTGAATCAAAAATGACCATTGTGGAAATGATATTGCTGGCCCATATGTTTCTCTTGACATTCATTCTTAAAGGCACATATGCATATGTTGCAATCACCAGCTTGGCCTCATAGATCTGTAGTCAGATAGTATTAATTACTGACCAAGTCCACTATCCTGTCTTTTCGGGAGTGGCAGTTCAGTTGGCTGAATTATTTTTATTCAATGTACAAAAATTCTAAAAATATTCCAATGGAGAATTTCAAAGTGAAATCAACGATGGAAGGATCTAAGTAGAATAAGTAGAAGGTGCCGTCACCCAGTGTATGGATTACTTTATGAAATCATGACTATATAGTCTCTAGAAAAAAAAAAAAGCACTGACTGAAGTGAGAGGGGTACTGTGCTTTCTAAGGGTACATTCATAGAATGATAGAATGGTACAGTTGGAAGGGACCTCCAGGGTCATCGGGTCCAACCCCCTGCTCAGTGCAGGACTCACTAAATCATCCCAGACAGATATTTGTCCAGCCTTTGTTTGAACACTTCCATTAAAGATGAACTCACCACCTCCTGTGGTAACCTGTTCCACTCATTGATCCCCCTCACTGTCAGAAAGCTTTTTCTAATATCTAATTTGTGTCTCCTCCCTTTCAGTTTCATCCCATTGCTTCTAGTCTTTCCTTGTGCAAATGAGAATAGGACATGATTTGCAGATCGCTCACCATCTTGGTAACTCTTCTCTGAACCTGCTCCAGTTTGTCTATGTCTTTTTTTAAAGTGGGGTGCCCAGAACTGGACACAGTATTCCAGATGAGGTCTGACTAAGGAAGAGTAGAGGGGGATAATGACCTCATGTGATCTAGACTCCATGCTTCTCCTAATACATCCCAATCATGTAGCAGAAATATTATAGATGTTCCGCAGGGGAAAATCCACGTCATAAAAGCACGTAAAAGAACATGGCAAAATCTGCACCATTCAAACAAAATGGCCATAGTTGTTGCATCGTGGTGAAACCCACCCTAGAACATAACTTTTAAGTATTGGTGCAAGTAGAGGGGGTAGAACCTAATGCCACACTGTTCTTTTTTTTCTGACTTAGTGTCGTTGACCCTGAAAATAACGAACAATGTGACTTTAGGTTTCAGTCCCCCATCCATTGCCTCGCCCCCTCTGGTCTATAGCTGCATGGACCTGTCCTAGTTATATTCTAGAATGGTTTTCTTATAGATTGCCGGGATGACAGCCAATTTGTTGAATAGCCATGTGTAAGGTTATATTCACATGGGGCGCTCAACGAAGAACCATCTACTCTCCTTCTGGGATGATTCAGTGAATCTTGCATTGAGCAGGGGGCTGTATCCGATGACCCTATAGGTCCCTATTATTCAGTGAACAGGTGATATGTGCTGATATTTTGAATTGGAACCATATATAGTTTTTATTTGCTATGCTGTGTTTTACCACTTGGTGCAATGTTTTTCAAAAAATACTTATACTTAGGTCAGTGTAGTATAGGACACTAAAGCACCACCTGGTCATAGAAATTATTGCAAAAACTTTCCAAGCTCCACAAATTGCCATGTATTGAATGTGCCTTCATGCTCTATTATCCAAGAAATCATGTAGCCTCCAAACAACACTGCCCAAATAAACTAAAAAACATAGCTGTATCCTGTATAGTACCTTTCTGTAGATCCAGGCACTAAGTTTGAGATGGATGATGTAAGCTCTAGGTTTCTGAGCCATCAGGAGAAATCGTGCTCCCTTCTGTAGTTACAGGTTGACAGACCACACACCTCTAAAACCAACATATTTGTCTTAGTCAATCCATTAAGAATTGAGTCAGGCCTTAGTCACACGGGCATTTTTTCACGCGATTTGCGCATCGCATGACGGATGCGCATGCGCAAATCGCGTGACCGGCGCCGAAAAATCGGCCCAAAAATCGCCCGAAAATCTGCTCCTAGCCGCGTTTCATTAGAAACGGGCCGGAGCTGTCCAGCGCATTGCATTCAATGGAGCCGGCAATACAGCGGCTCCATTGAATGCAAGCGCTGCGGGCGAGTGTGGGATGAATTGTCGGGGAGGGGTTAAATATATAACCCCTTTCCTGCAATGCATCCTTAAATGTGAAAAAATTAAAAAAAAGGATGTACTCACCAGCTCCCGGCAGCTGGAGATCCCGGCGGCCGGCCTGCAGTGGGTGTGAAGGAGGTGTGACTCAGACTTGCCCCTGATTGGCTCAGCGCTGAGCCAATCAGAAGCAAGTCTCAGTCACATCCATTCATGAATTCATGAATGGGTGTGACTGAGATCAGCCTCTGATTGGCTCAGGCTGAGCCAATCAGGGGCCAGTCTGAGTCACACCTCCTTCACACCCACTGCAGGCCGGCCGCCGGGATCTCCAGCTGCCTGGAGCTGGTGAGTACATCCTTTTTTTTTATTTTTTCACATTTAAGGATGCATTGCAGGGGAGGGGTTATATATTTAAGCCCTCCCCGACAATTCATCCCGCGCACGCCGGCAGCCCATTGCTTTCAATGGAGTCGGCTGTATTGCCGCTCCATTGAATTTAATGGGCAAACATTGTTCTTCTCTGCCACAGCTGTTACAGCTGTGGCAGAGAAGAATGATTTGTCTTCTATATGTTCTCAATGGGGTCGCGCTGCTGCCGCCGGCCCCATTGAGCGCATATAGAGAAGAGAACAGGAATCGCAGATCGCAGATAGGTGCGATCTGCGATTTCTGTTCTCTAATTTATCGGACGAGCGCATAAAAAGCGCTCATGTGTCCGATACCATTGCAAAGCAATGGTTTTAAAAAATCGCCGGACGCATGCGCATGCGCAAATCGCGGCAATAAACGCCCGTGTGACTAAGGCCTCAAACTGCATTTTTTTGGTGAGAGTGGCCACCCTAGGATCAGGATTGCTCTTTTTGAAGTGGAGTCTGATCCTGGCTGATTCTTGGGTCAAGAGCTTTACCATATTTGTGCCCACCACTGAACATATACCTGTACATCCATGAGCCCTGTTTCAAAAAATCCATTCCCATTTACTCTCTGGAAATCAGAATGGATGGAAGCAATTCTATTCATTTTTTTTCTTTTTCACTTTGGCTAGGGGCATCATTACTGGGGTAAGGAGGGGGGGGGGGGCACACCTGAAAGAATTTGCCTTTTTGGGCTAAGAAGCTTTGAGTTACACTTTTGCCCTTTACAGTTACCATAATTACGACCTAGTGGGGCCAAAAAAGTGACAACTGCTGTATGTGCAATCCTGTGATACCCAGATGGGTGAAGGAAAAATGGCCACCATGAATAAAGAACATAGATATCAGTGGGGTGGAGGTAATTTAAAATGTGAATATAGATCAATATAGATAAATAGATAGAAAGAGACAATATATGTAAGGGGCACACACAGAAATATAATAAGGAATACAAAAATCTTTATTCACATAAGCAAGAGATGTAGACACGGATCTGAAAATCAGAGTCCCATTTTGTTTTTTAGGCATTTTTATTTATTTTTTGTCTACATGTCTTTTGTGCGTGAATAAAGTTTTTTTTATATACTTTATTATACTTCTATTTATCTACGCAGATGGATGGTCACCTCTCTTTAGTATTAAAGAGTAAGGGAGATACCCTATAATCTTAGATGGAAGGACAACTCAGGCGAGGTGATGCCTTTACCTAATAAAAGGTCTACTTGGGACCAAACCGGGAGTCATAAAACAAATTACAAGTCATACATTCTTCTTGAAAAATTTTTGACCTATTTTTCACGATTTCCATTTTTTCTAATTATGAGAGAATACGGTATTTATACTTTTACAGTTTATAACCGCTACCAAAAGATTGATCATATCACAGACTTTCAATTACACACAGCCCCTTCTATACATTAATTTTTTTATTTTATTAAAAAAAGTGTTTTCTTGACCTTGGTCTAGAAACAAAACAGCAAAACATGGAAATAATGGTTCATGTCTACTAAAGAATTCCAACCAGCAATACTGTGCTCACACATAACAAGAAAATTAGCCACCGGTAGACCGCTGGGATTCCATACTATAAGCTTCATTAAAAGTATTGCAATATTCTTTCTTGCAATTTTTGCTCAACTTTATGCATCATTCGAACTTGTATCTGAAATCTATCGTCATATTGTATCCACCAGATGCAGTTGCATTAATATAATGCAGCGTCAGCTGATGGCAAATCATCTACTCACTGTAGATACTTATAGATAATTGACTTCTACATTGCACACTGCTAAGAGTTGTTACCACAATAGTAATTGTATATATCAATTTGGTGTCTACAGAGCAAAAGCATAAGATAACTTAAACATTATAGAATTTGATCAAAAAATGTAAACCAAGAAGCTTCACAAATATTGGAGGCATATACAATTCAGTAAGTTAAATGGGTATTTCCAAGTGAGTCTTCCAAGGCATACTCACAGGATATGCCATGAGAGTCTGATAGATGCAGGTCCCAACTCTGGGACCAGTATTTTTCTCTACTTTTGACTCCAACTGCCCTCAGCATGGCTCAATGCATTGGCCAGGGGTGCTTAGGACTTACAGAAACAGATATGTGGGCTTTGCTATGCTGTTTCCACAAGTCCATAGAAATCAATCAGAGTTATGGAAATAGCACAGAACAATGAGCTATGCTATGTCTGGAACTCGGTTGGTGCAGAAACAGCATAGCTCACTATGCTATATTGTTTCCGTAACTCCCACTGACCTATATGAGATATATGGAAACAGGCTAGCAAAGCCTGCACGGCTGCTTCCATAAGTCTTCTGGCTACAGCATTCATCCAAAACTGAGGCAGTGGCTAGAGATTGGTGAGAGTCCCAGAAGAGGGACATGCATCTACGAGACTTTCATGGCACATCCTGTAGATAGTCTCAGATGGGAATACCCATGTAAGGTAGGGACTCAAAGAGGGCAGGAGGCTGTACAGTAGCACACAGAACCCTCATTTGGTGTCATGTCAAAAATATTCTGCTCTGGGATCCATATTCCTTCGAAGAGAAATACTTCAAGGGAAGATTAAAGTTGGCCATGCACCTTAGATAGCCATTCCTCCCAACCAACCACAGAGATCCACACTCAGCTCAACTGAGCATGTTCTCAATAAGAAGAGGGAAATAGGAGGGAAATAAGCTGGTCTCAAACACCTCTGACAGTGGGTTATCCAAAGGATCAGGCATGTTCGAATTCAACATTCTTCTTTTGCCTAAAACTTGCCATCAGGGAAGAGTTGAGACATGTTGACGGCTTTAGGAAATGTTCATCTAATGTGTTTGGCCACTTTTACTCCATACTAAGACATCTGACAGAACATGGTACAATTCTTCTTCTGACGAATAAGTAAATCAGTCAACAGGAAAAGCCTAGGGCCCTATAGAAGGATGGAGGGGGGGGGGGGGGGCTTATTATGGCTCCGTACAATTTTTGAAATCGGCATTTCTGGGAGGATATAAAAGCAAAAGTTAGGGAAAGAAAAAGATGATGTATAAATATATCACCAGATCTATATTTGCACTTCATACCATGTCATTCAATACCACAAATGTATTGCACACCACTGCTTTTACAACGCAAAGTTATATGATCCAAGAACTGGTCGATTGAAAAGCAAAACAAAAAAGTGCAACCCAGAGCGTTTGACCAAAGTTACTGTACTGATTTTTCTTTTTCTTTTTTTTTTTACAGAAGCGGATAAAGGCTATTAGCAAACCAGTCTATTTATATATTTATATATATATTTATAAAAAAGGAAGAAAAAGAAACAAAAACAAAAAAACTAAAAACAGCCAGAAATTGGTTCTCTAGTTCTTTTAATTTTTTTTCATGTAGTCTTTGGGTATTTGGATGAAGAGTCGGTCCAGGTCTCCATTATCTTCATTCAATCAGTAACTTTAATCACATCTTCAATACAAATTAAAAACGAAATTAAAAAACAAAAAAGAAAATCCATCTTCACCATGATGTTGTTGGGACAACCAGTGCCAATAGCAAAGTTAAGGATGATGAGGAGGCTGATATATTATGAAGTGTTGACTGTGCACTTGTTACTTTTTCTAGAAAGAAAAAAAAAAACATAATTTAATGGCTAATTCATAGACAAAAATATATTTTCCAAGATCCAGTAAATAAAAGAAAGTGACTGTTTTTTTTTAACATTTTGATAATACCCTTATAGGTAGATTCTTCATACACAATATCATAAAGTAACCAATTCAGTGCAGGCCTCCAGAAAAGTTGAGTCTGAGAGGTCCTTCAGATGGATGTATGCACAATTGCTCACTGTAGTAGTGCAGTACACAGAAGGGCCTGTAGAGGGCCAGAGACAGGACTTCTGTCGTAAGGGTGAACCAAGGGGTGGAGCAGGAACCAGATAAAAGCCAGTTCATGCCAAAGAGAGAGGGAGAACCAGCGCAGCAGAGTGAGGTGCTGCAGGCGGGTGGCCTGGAAAGGCAAGAGGTTGACAGGGTGATGCCCCTAACCTCAACACCTGAGAGAGAGAGGGCCAGCGCAGCAGAGGAAGCTGCTGCCGGCTGGTGGCCTGAAAAGGCAAAGAGTCCGACAGGGATGATGCCCCTGGACTCTCATCCAAGTTGGGGTGCTAATGGTCATTAACATGATTTACTGTGCTATGACGTGTGCTGAAATAAACGCTGGCCGGAGCCAGATAAAGATATACGCTGTTCCTGAGCCGTGTTTTCCTGTGGGGTGCGCCATTCCTGGTACTAGAGGTCAGCGATCCTGAGGCAAGAGAACCCCCCCTTGCTACAACACCTTCAGCGTAACACATTTGTGCCATGGACAAGGCGCTTTTGTATGTGTATTGGCGCCTTTTATTGTCCTTCTTTTGCGAATGCAGGGCATGTTCACATGGGCGCGGGACACCCCCATACTGTGATTAAATTGGCTATTTAGACTAATGAGGTCCAGAAGTATTCTTTGTTTCATGGAATTGTGCAGTGTATCATACATTGAGCGCAGATTTGTGCACCTCCCATAGACCTATAAGGGACCCTCGGCGCGCAAATGTGTACAAATATAGAGCATGCTGCTTCTGTAGCATGCAGGAAATGCCCATGCAAGAAGAGGAAATCAATGGGTTCTATTCTCCACGTAACGTGCGCAAACAGGTACGTCTGAAGGAGCCCTAAGAGTTTCAATGTGAATTCTATTTTTATTCTTTACAAATTAAAAATTAAATTTTCAAAATATTTTGTGAATTTATTACTGTATTATCCATAGTTTTCATACCCAAATGCAAGTAAACAATGGATGAAAAAGACTCAGCGCCCCAGGGGGTTAACCATAAACAACAGTGGGTAAAAGTAAGGAGAGATCACTTACTTCAAAGACATGTTTTGGATTTTCTGTCTTAACACTTTGGTTCCCAATGGCCTTAATGAAGTTTTAGAAAAACTTTGATTCATAATCTAGTGATATATTTCCCCCTCACCCCCTTTTCCGTTTTCCAATTGTACATCATTTATTATTTATATATATATATATTTATTTTTTTATGCATATTTTACTTTTTTAGGTGTACCCTGTTTTCCTGAAAATAAGACATACCCTGAAAATAAGACATAACATGATTTTCCAGAATTTTTGAGGATGCAAAATGATTTTTCAGGCTTTTTGAGGATGCTTGAAATATAAGCCCTACTCCACAATTAGGCCCTGCTAACAGTTAATTAAAAAAAGTCAATTTAAATAGTGTCCAGGCAGCTAAACATGTAAAAAGTTAAACCATTTTGAACAAAAATTAATATAAGACACTGTCTTATTTTCAGGGAAACAGGGTAGTACTGTTTTTCATAACAAACTTTTTTATATTCATTGTTTTTTTTTAAAAAAAACAAAAACAACATAATTTATATAGATATTTTCCATTTTATCTTCCATATTTCTTCATTACTAATTTCAACTGAACCATTTTATCCCTTTGACTTAGATAAATATATTATCTTAAAATCTTTTGATTCCACCCAATTCTTACATTGGTTTTTCTTACGTTCAAATTTTATCATGAATATTTTTATATACAGATAAATGTTCCTCTAGTTCTACAGATTTTTTAACCATTGTACACTTGTTAGAATATGTGTATTTTTGTATTTTTGTATTTTTGATCATTTCTTTTATTCAACATCTGGGTAACTGTTGGAGCCAATTCAGAGCCCCCCCCCCTCCCCCTTACTTTAGGACCATTTTATTTCCCCTGGGTTCCCCCAATCACTCTCTGTCCTTGTCAACGCTTATATCTTTTATTTAGAATATAATCTATTCTGAAACACTTCTATACTTCTTCACCCCGGGAGCGCTGCTATATATCATTCATGTTTGGACATTATACAACAAAGGTGATATAAACCTATATATTATATGAGGTATACAAAAAATAGAAAGTACTGTGTAAGAAGAGGACCATGTATAACATATTTTATAATGTAAGAGAGGGCAAGGATAACATTTAATAGGTTTGAATTGTGTGGAGCTTATGGAAGTGCTTATTATGATGAGGTATTTGGGGAAAGGAAGGAAGGAAATACATAATTAAAGGGGTTTTCCTACATTCAAAGAAGTGCCCCAGGGTAGGGAATGGCATAAAAATAATACAGCTGTTACTCAGTTTTTTATCATTTCTCTGGTCATCTGGTCGCTTCCACTCCTGATCCCTGCTGAAACAGGAAGCAATAATATCATGTTTAGCATTCACATGCCATTGTAGTTAATTGATAGAATAAGGGGTCATATGTGCAAAAATGACACATGACCATTGAGACCAGTGATTGGTTAAGCAGTCATGTGAGCGAAGAATATGATGTCATTGCTTCCTGTATCAGTAGAGACCAGTTTAGTGGGGCTGGAGAGGAGGCATATTGAAAGGGGGAGTAATATATTTTTTTATGCCATTAGTATAGAAGAAAAAGTCTCTACAATATAAAAGCAGGGTTGTGGAAGGGAGAAAGAGAGATGGAGGAAAGGAAGAAGAAAGGAAGAAATAGAGGTGGGGGGAGAAAAAAACAAAGAAGGGAAGGAGGGAAAGAAGAAAGAGAGAGAAAGTGGGAGGGAAGGAAGGCAGGAAGGAGGAAGGAAGGAAGGGTGGGATGGAGGGAAAGAAGGGAGGGGAAGAGGGAAGGAAGAAAGGAGGGAAGAATGAATGGAGGTGGGCAATGGGCAATCAGTACAAAAATGTATAGAAAAAATATACCATGAGAAAAGGAGGAATAAAAGGAGGAAGGGTAGAAAGAGTGACATATTGGGGGGCTGACAGACATAAAAGGGAACAAAAAATAAACGTGCAGAGAAAATATTCTATGAAAAGAGGGTCCACTACAAAAAAGATTGTTAGGTAAGATAGGGGTTAAGCAAGGGTAGAGAGAAGAGAGAGAGAGAGAGAGAGAGGGAAGAAAGGAAAGAAAGAAGGAATGGAGAGGGTAAGGAGAGAAGAAAAGGAAGGAATGATCTGGCTACAAAGTATCTATAACTGAAAGTTCTATGTGTTTGTATACAGGTCTGTTGTTCATTGTCAACACTGATGTAAAATACTCCTCAAAATGCTGCGCAATATGTGTTTGACCCCTTATAAAGTTTGTCATTGTCGATATGCTAATATTATAGTTCTGAAGATTGTGGACTGCAGTCTATGTCGCCTTTAGAAAGTTTCAATGTTTTGTCGCAGTCTGTTAGATCACTGGCTGCATCCTACAGAACGGCAATAAAGCTAATGGTGTAGCAGACCTCCGTGATTGGTGTCCGCTCAGTAGGATACTGTCAGGTGAACGCTTCCAGGATCCGAGTTATTAAATGCTTTTTTCTAAATCTCATTCATCAATTGGGCTAAATGACACAACATGCAGAGACTAATTTACATGTGCGAAACAAATGATCAATTAGGCCACTTTGCCAATGTTGACTATGGAATCTAGTACGATTTCCAGCAGGGAATAATGCGGAGGTGTCGTTCATCCCGGGTCACTGCTGTCTCTCCGTGTAATACATCATGTACATTTATAATGTTGAGAAATAAGTAATAAATAATGGTGCTCATTTATAACAACCAGCGTAAAGGAAAATGCAAACTATTCTGCAAATATACAGGATTTCACAATTTTCTAGGCTTGATTAAAGGAGATGGCCTACGAATAAATAATTCTCTATTAGATCACACAAACCAAAACATTATTCCACTGAAATCACATAAAAAATGCCCCTGTGTCTAGATATCACTGCTTGGCTTGTTATAATTGGTGTTATTTCATACTTAATTTTGGCTCCTTTTTTAAGCTTTTTTTTTTTTTTTTTTTTTTACAGCATTTGCTGTGCAGGAAAAATGTTTGTTCAATTTATTGTATGGGTTCTTATGGATACGATGATACCAAATGTGTTTTTTTTTAATAAAGAGGGTGAAAATGCACAAGTTTTTTTTAATTTTTTTTTTTACATTTTTTATGTCCCTGTAGGGGACTTGAACCTGTGAAGCTATGATGGCTGTGATAATAAATTGCAGTACTTTTGTATTGAAATGCATAATCACTACTAATAGCGATCATAGGCCATGGCAGACCCAGACACCCTTGTTTGGCCTCAGGTCGTCTTGGCAACCCATCGGCCCTCCCCGATTACATTACAGAAGACCAATGATGTCACAGAGCAAGTGCCCTCCCTCTGCGAACCCTTTACATGCCACAGTCAACACTAATCCCATATTATTCTCTCTCTCTCTCTCTCTCTCTCTCTCTCTCTCTCTCTCTCTCTCTCTCTCTCTCTCTCTCTCTCTATATATATATATATATATATATATATATATATATATACACACACACGTATACACTAGCTTGTCACCAGCAACTTTGTCAGTGTGAATGTGTATTTTTTTTATCTAATCTCTATTTTGCTGTATATTTAAACGTAAAAAGTTGAAATGGTGAAAAAAATGTAACTGCAATCTGCTGTCATCATAGTTCTGTATGTTTTTAGTCTTGTCATCTTTTGCTAGGATATAAAGGTTTTGTGGGCTGTATACACGTGAGCCGCCACATACAGTTGCCCATGAGAAAAACATGTCTTTTCTAAATGTACACCTGCTGCCTTAAGTGTTTGCCCTTGAGCCTTACTGATAGTCATCACAAATGCTGTTTTCAGAGGGAATTACAGTATTTTAAAAGGCAAATCTGTAGGTATTATCGGAATGTGTGGAATTAAAACACTTTCCCCTTTTTGGTATTCCAGTCATAATAATGGCTCTTACAATATTTCGCCCCAGTGTGTAATTTGTAATCGTGTGTTGTTGCATCAAGATTACACATTAATATTACCGGAACACCAACTTTTAAGCTCATCTTAAAGGAAGGCACTCCTGATAATTCCAGAGAGTTAAGGAATAGAGATGAGCGAACGTACTCGTCCGAGCTTGATACTCGTTCGAGTATTAGCGTGTTCGAGATGCTCGTTACTAGAGGCGAGCACCACGCGATGTTCGGGTTACTTTCACTTTCATCTCTGAGACGTTAGCGCGCTTTTCTGGCCAATAGAAAGACAGGGAAGGCGTTACAACTTCCCCCTGTGACGTTCAAGCCCTATACCACCCCCCTGCAGTGAGTGGCTGGCGAGATCAGGTGTCACCCGAGTATATAAATCGGCCCCTCTCGCGGCTCGCCACAGATTTATTCTGACAGACATCAGGGACAGTGCTGCTGGTGCCGGAGCTGCTATAGGGAGAGCGTTAGGAGTATTTTAGGCTTCAAGAACCCCAATGGTCCTTCTTAGGGCCACATCTAACCGTGTGCAGTAGTGTGGAGGCTGCTTTTTGCAGTGTTGCACATTTTTTTTTTTTGTATCTCGGCCGTGCAGAGCATTGCGCCCTGCAGTAATTATACATACTCCAGGGCCAGTAGTGGTGGTGAGGCAGGGACAGAAGACATATATTTATTGAATATAGGCAGTGGGCCTTAGCAAAAACATTTGGAAAAAAAAATCTATTTGGGCTGCCTGTGACTGTCCTCAGTGTACTGGGTCTGTGCTGGGTGTAGTTGTCCTCCTAATTCATACGCAGCCAGCTAAGTGTTACAGCAGGCTTGCGCAAAATTATTTCCTGGCTCTGTGTTGGCTGTTACATCACCGCTGTATTCCAGTCCACAGTGCAACAGTCTGCAGTTATTTTACATACTCCAGGGCCAGTAGTGGTGGTGCTTGCGCAAAATTATTTCCTGGCTCTGCTGTGCGATCCGTAAGCGAAGTCAGCCTCCGACCACAGGCCAATAAGCGGCACATTTAATTACAGCGTTCTGTTTCTGCACTACTGGTAATACACCATGCTGAGGGGTAGGGGTAGGCCTAGAGGACGTGGACGTGGCCGAGGACGCGGAGGCCCAAGTCAGGGTGTGGGCACAGGCCGAACTCCTGATCCAGGTGTATCGCAGCCGACTGCTGCGGGATTAGGAGAGAGGCACGTTTCTGGCGTCCCCACATTCATCTCACAATTAATGGGTCCACGCGGTAGACCTTTATTAGAAAATGAGCAGTGTGAGCAGGTCCTGTCGTGGATGGCAGAAAGTGCATCCAGCAATCTATCGTCCACCCAGAGTTCTACGCCGTCCACTGCTGCAACTCTGAATCCTCTGGCTGCTGCTCCTCCTTCCTCCCAGCCTCCTCACTCCATTACAATGACACATTCTGAGGAGCAGGCAGACTCCCAGGAACTGTTCCCAGGCCCCTGCCCAGAATGGCCAGCAATGGTTCCTCTCCCACCGGAGGAGTTTGTCATGACCGATGCCCAACCTTTTGAAAGTTCCCGGGGTCCGGGGGATGAGGCTGGAGACTTCCGGCAACTGTCTCAAGAGCTTTCAGTGGGTGAGGAGGATGATGACGATGAGACACAGTTGTCTGTCACTCAGGTAGTAGTAATTGGAGTAAGTCCGAGGGAGGAGCGCACAGAGGATTCAGAGGAAGAGCAGCAGGACGATGAGGTGACTGACCCCACCTGGTTTGCTACGCCTACTGAGGACAGGTCTTCAGAGGGGGAGGCAAGGGCAGCAGCAGGGCATGTTGCAAGAGGCAGTGCGGTGGCCAGGGGTAGAGGCAGGGCCAGACCGAATAATCCACCAACTGTTTCCCAAAGCGCCCCCTCGCGCCATGCCACCCTGCAGAGGCCGAGGTGCTCAAAGGTCTGGCAGTTTTTCACTGAGAGTGCAGACGACCGACGAACAGTGGTGTGCAACCTGTGTCGCGCCAAGATCAGCCGGGGAGCCACCACCACCAGCCTCACCACCACCAGCATGCGCAGACATATGATGGCCAAGCACCCCACAAGGTGGGACGAAGGCCGTTCACCGCCTCCGGTTTGCACCGCTGCCTCTCCCCCTGTGCCCCAACCTGCCACTGAGATCCAACCCCCCTCTCAGGGCACAGGCACTACCGTCTCCTGGCCTGCACGCACACCCTCACCTCCGCTGTCCTCGGCCCCATCCACCAATGTCTGTATGTGCACCGTCCAGCCGTCGCTAGCGCAAGTGTTGGAGCGCAAGCGCAAGTATGCCGCCACGCACCCGCACGCTCAAGTGTTAAACGTGCACATAGCCAAATTTATCAGCCTGGAGATGCTGCCGTATAGGGTTGTGGAAACGGAGGCTATCAAAAGTATGATGGCGGCGGCCCCGCGCTACTCAGTTCCCAGTCGCCACTACTTTTCCCGATGTGCCGTCCCAGCCCTGCACGACCACGTCTCCCGCAACATTGTACGCGCCCTCACCAACGCGGTTACTGGCAAGCTCCACTTAACAACGGACACGTGGACAAGCACAGGCAGGCAGGGCCACTATATCTCCCCGACGGCACATTGGGTGAATTTAGTGGAGGCTGGGACCGAGTCAGAGCCTGGGACCGCTCACGTCCTACCCACCCCCAGAATTGCGGGCCCCAGCTCGGTGGTGGTATCTGCAGCGGTGTATGCTTCCTCCACTAAACCACCCTCCTCCTCCTTCTCCACCTACGCAAGCTCTGTCTCGCAATCAAGATGTGTCAGCAGCAGCACGTCGCCAGCAGTCAGTGTCGCGCGGCACGGCAGCACAGCGGTGGGCAAGCGTCAGCAGGCCGTGCTGAAACTACTCAGCTTAGGAGATAAGAGGCACACGGCCCACGATCTGCTGCAGGGTCTGACAGAGCAGACCGACTGCTGGCTTGCGCCGCTGAGCCTCCAGCCGGGCATGGTCATGTGTGACAATGGCCGTAACCTGGTGGCGGCTCTGCAGCTCGGCAGCCTCACGCACGTGCCATGCCTGGCCCACGTCTTTAATTTGGTGGTTCAGCGCTTTCTGAAAAACTACCCACGCTTGTCAGACCTGCTCGGAAAGGTGCGCCGGCTCTGCGCACATTTCCGCAAGTCCCACACGGACGCTGCCACCCTGCGCACCCTGCAACATCGGTTTCATCTGCCAGTGCACCGACTGCTGTGCGACGTGCCCACATGGTGGAACTCTACACTCCACATGTTGGCCAGGCTCTATGAGCAGCGTAGAGCTATAGTGGAATACCAACTCCAACATGGGCGGCGCAGTGGGAGTCAGCCTTCTCAATTCTTTACAGAAGAGTGGGCCTGGTTGGCAGACATCTGCCAGGTCCTTGGAAACTTTGAGGAGTCTACCCAGATGGTGAGCGGCGATGCTGCAATCATTAGCGTCACCATAACTCTGCTATGCCTCTTGAGAAGTTCCCTGCAAAGCATAAAGGCAGACGCTTTGCGCTCGGAAACAGAGCCGGGGGAAGACAGTATGTCGCTGGATAGTCAGAGCACCCTCCTGTCTATATCTCAGCGCGTTGAGGAGGAGGAGCATGAGGAGGATGAGGAGGAGGGGGAAGAGACAGCTTGGCCCACTGCTGAGGGTACCCATGCTGCTTGCCTGTCATCCTTTCAGCGTGTATGGCCTGAGGAGGAGGAGGATCCTGAAAGTGATCTTCCTAGTGAGGACAGCCATGTGTTGCGTACAGGTACCCTGGCACACATGGCTGACTTCATGTTAGGATGCCTTTCTCGTGACCCTCGCGTTACACGCATTCTGGCCACTACGGATTACTGGGTGTACACACTGCTCGACCCACGGTATAAGGAGAACCTTTCCACTCTCATACCCGAAGAGGAAAAGGGTTCGAGAGTGATGCTATACCACAGGACCCTGGCGGACAAACTGATGGTAAAATTCCCATCCGACAGCGCTAGTGGCCGAAGGCGCAGTTCCGAGGGCCAGGTAGCAGGGGAGGCGCAGAGATCAGGCAGCATGTACAGCACAGGCAGGGGAACACTCTCTAAGGCCTTTGACAGCTTTCCGGCTCCCCAGCAAGACTGTGTCACCGCTCCCCAGTCAAGGCTGAGTCGGCGGGAGCACTGTAAAAGGATGGTGAGGGAGTACGTAGCCGATCGCACGACCGTCCTCCGTGACGCCTCTGCGCCCTACAAGTACTGGGTGTCGAAGCTGGACACGTGGCCTGAACTCGCGCTGTATGCTCTGGAGGTGCTTGCTTGTCCTGCGGCTAGCGTCTTGTCAGAGAGGGTGTTTAGTGCGGCTGGGGGAATCATCACGGATAAGCGTACCCACCTGTCAACCGACAGTGCCGACAGGCTTACACTCATCAAGATGAACAAAGCCTGGATTTCCCCGACTTCTCTTCTCCACCAGCGGACAGCAGCAAAACCTAAACAATACGTAGGCTGCAACCGCGGATGGAAGCATTGTTCTCTATCACCATCAAAAACGGGGACCTTTTAGCTTCATCAATCTGTGTATAATATTCATCCTCCTCCTCCTGCTGCTCCTCCTGAAACCTCACGTAATCACGTCGATCGGGCAATTTTTCTTAGGCCCACAAGGCTCAGTCATATAATTTTTGTAAACAATTTTTATACGTTTCAATGCTCATTAAAGCGTTGAAACTTTCACCTGAACCAATTTTTATTTTAACTGGGCTGCCTCCAGGCCTAGTTACCAATTAAGCCACATTTACCAAAGCGATTAATGGGTTTCACCTGCCCTCTTGGTTGGGCATGGGCAATTTTTCTGAGGTACATTAGTACTGTTGGTACACCAATTTTTTGGGGCCCTCGCCTACAGTGTAATCCAATTAATTTTTTGCACACCTGCATAAAAGCTGATGTTACATCAGCTGTGTTGGGCAATGCAATGGGATACATTTATGTACCGCCGGTGGCTTCCTGGCACCCACCCATGCTGTCGGTCCACACGGAGTTGTAACTACATGTGTCCACTTCTAAAGAACCCCAGTCTGACTGGGGCATGCAGTGTGGGCCGAAGCCCACCTGCATTTAATCGGACGTTACCTCAGCTGTGATGGGCACTGCAATGGGATACATTAATGTACAGCCGGTGGGTTCCAGGGAGCCACCCATGCTGTGGGTGCACACGGAATTTCCATTGCGGAGTTGTACCTGGCTGTGACTATTTATAAAAAACCGCGGTCTGACTGGGGCATGCAGACACCTTGACAGAATGAATAGTGTGTGGCACATAGGTTCCGCATTGCTATGCCCACGTGTGCAGCTCCTGATGGCGGTGGCACAGGATTATATTTCTCATTGCTTCTGTTCAGCATTGTGGGCTATTGCCCCGCCCCTTTTAAAGAGGGTCGCTGCCTAGCCGTGCCAACCCTCTGCAGTGTGTGCCTGCGGTTCCTCCTCATGGCAGACGCACTTATAAATAGACATGAGTGTGGCGTGGTATGAGGGCAGCTGAAGGCTGCGCAGGGACAATTTGGTGTGCGCTGTGGACACTGGGTCGTGCAGGGGGGGGGGGGGGGGGCGTTGGGCAGCATGTAACCCAGGAGAAATTTGGTGTGCGCTGTGGACACTGGGTCGTGCAGGGGGGGGGGGGGGGGGGTTGGGCAGCATGTAACCCAGGAGAAATGGCAGCGGAGTGTCATGCAGGCAGTGATTGTGCTTTGTTGGAGGTAGTGTGGTGCTTAGCTAAGGTATGCATTGCTAATGAGGGTTTTTCAGAAGTAAAAGTTGTTGGGGGGGGGCCCACTCTTGCCGCTATTGTGGCCTAATAGTGGGACCTGTGAACTTGAGATGCAGCCCAACATGTAGCCCCTCGCCTGCCCTATCCGTTGCTGTGTCGTTCCCATCACTTTCTTGAATTGCCCCGATTTTCACAAATGGAAACCTTAGCGAGCATCGGCGATATACAAAAATGCTCGAGTCGCCCATTGACTTCAATGGGGTTCGTTACTCGAAACGAACCCTCGAGCATCACGATAATTTCGTCCCAACTAACGAGCACCCGAGCATTTTGGTGCTCGCTCATCTCTATTAAGGAACTCTACAGGGTATGAGGTGACTTGTTTAGTGTCCATAATATTATCCACCGACAGATACACTACAATATCTCCTTGTGAAATAATTTTTTGATTCATCTGTCCTACAGTTTCATTAGTTGGTGCCAAAATTGCCCTTTGACATAACCATTCTTTATACCCCATGTTAGGTTGCAGTTGAGAATAAACCTTGCAAAATCTGTCTGCTTGTGTCATATAGCCCAGCTTTCATTTCTTGTACTGCTGAGGAGAAAATGAAAGCTGCGCTGTGATTGGTTGGTATTTGTTATTCTGCTGAGGAAGAATCCTTGCTAGCTTAACCCTTTGCAATCCAATTTTGGATTCAGGGTTTCCTAGGGGGTTTTCTCTTTCTGCCATTTTACAATGATGCCATCTGCTGACTAGAGCCAGTACTGCGGTATGGGACATGCTGGAGAGGCCCCCGACAACAGAGCGGCCAGTAATATACAGTAAGAATACCCTTCCGGACGTCTTCCGACATCGGAGCTGTACAGACAGTGGATTGGAAAGGGTTAATAATTGCAATGACATCTGCCCTCACATGTCTGCTCATTGGGGGAGGACTAGCTTATGATGTGCACCCCTCTGCCCCTCCGCTCCGCCACACTTAATAATCGCATATGTACGGCAATGATGTCTGCCCTGATGTGTCTGCCCGTTTGGGGAGGCCTAGCTTATAATGTACACCTCCTTCTCCTCCACCTCTTTTCGTGCTCCCTAGAGAACTCTATACATTTTCAGGATAAATCATAGCCTATGTCCTTCTTCAAGATGCAAGCTATCTCCCTGACATAATTTTCTTTCTGAGAAGATTCCTTGGGATTCTGTCCCGGAAAGAAAATTAGGTTTAGGCATTATGTGGCCCTCTTGACTCGGGGTGTTTGAAAGTAAGGATGACAGGAGCTTGGACAGGAAATCTTTCAAATTTGCTTGGCCTACGTTCTATCCTATCCCAGCCCACCATCCAGGCTAGAAGAGCCTTCATATCGATTACTTTGGCATTCCACTCGGAAAAAAATCAATATAAGTGGGGCTTTCCAACAAAATTGTTTATTTACAAAGGGAATACCCTCCACGCAATTTCCTCCCCACAAGATGCGGAAAAGCTACTATTATCCTGGGGCATAACAATTTTAGAAAAATCGAATTCCACAAAGGAGAGGGGCTCCAAAAAAGTTTCTAAGAACTAGTCCTGAGTTCCATCTTCATGAAAACACGGTTCCTGTAAACATTTGCTAATTGATCTTTTGATACTTCATCCGCTGGTTCCTTCATGACGCATTTATTAATGAAAGGTTAATTGCCATCAGATGAACTCTTAATGGCTCCTGTTCCCCAAATTATGCTCTATTGTGCGGTTGTTATTTCTTCCTATCTCTGGATCTGCTCCCGCAGATATCAAAAGCTTTATACCAAAAAGTTAGGCCGCCTGCAGACGAGCGGAAATCCCGCCGCGGGATTTCCCGCGGGATTTCCGCCGCTGAAAGTCTGCATAGGAGTGCATTACAATACGCACTCCTATGCAGACGGCCGCGGTTTGGCCGCGCGAAATCTCGCGCGGCAAACAAACCGCGGCATGTTCTAATTTTGTGCGGGGCACGCACTCACCCGGCCGCCGGCTCCGGTCTGCGCATGCGCCGGCTGCGCGGCAGCCGGCACATCAAAGAGCCGGGGCCGCCAGGCGCGGGTGAGTACGCGCTCGTCCCTGCAGGCTCTGGGGTCGGATCGCGCGGCGAGATTTCTCGCTGCCGGATCCGACCCGCTCGTCTGCAGGCGGCCTATAGCAGCAAACGATCTGGATCATTCACTTTTGATTCTGCATGCGTTAATGTTGATGTTTTTTGCTCATTCAGCCATTGATCAGGTTCCTATTTCCTACCGCATTAGCCTTTGACAACATGATTCCTAAATTCCTCTCTTTAAACACTAGAGGATTAAACTCGCCCTTTAGAAGGTCATCGGTCTGGAGAGACGCAGGATTAGCTAGGGCGAACGTGATATGTTTGCAGGAGATGCATGTTGCTGCATGGCCAAAATTCTCCAACAAAAATTTTTCTCAGATCTACATGGCATGCGCCCCAAAAAAGCAAGAGGGCGTTTTAATAGCATTTAAAGCAGATCTTAAATTTGTGTTAACTGAACAGGTCTCGAACACTAAAGTGAGATACCTTATTCTTTCAGGCAAGCCAAATGATATACGCTGCGAACAGTACCCGTAAAATCCCTACTGTTGGAGGAATCCCTTGACAATAAGCTCATCACATACTGTTCCACTGCTTGGACCCTGTAATATTCACCTGTAATATGTAGGGAAAGCTGGCAGGAAATGATCAATTTTCCTGCAGCACCCCCATAGGGAAAATGAAGAATTACATAGTGATAATTCACATGCATGGGTTGTCTGTAATAAAGGACAGGAATGGTCCTCCTGAGAAGGAGACTCTCTTTGCAACCTCTCTACTCTCTAATCAAGAGATGAAGATCTTGAACAGATAACCTCCTCCATTAACTCACAATTCCCTAATAGGGTGTATGAACATGGGTTTTCTAAACTAGACAACCCATTATATAAACATGGTAGACAGAACATGACCTTGGCCTTCTCATACCTGACTGCACTATATTTTGTATTATATGTGCATCACTAGCCACTTACCTGAATGTGATGGCACTCTAATTTGGGAACTGGCCGTCCCATCTCCACCTTCACTAACTGCTCTCACTTCTATGATATAAAAGCCAGAATCGGGAAGTAGAACCACTGCTGACGTTGTCTGTGTTTGGATGACTTGGCTGTTGCTGTGACCTTCTTGTCTCAACATGACCTGTGGATTAAAAAATAGAAAAATTGCCTGTTATGTCTTAATTCGAGGGTAGAACACCAGATTGGAGATTTAAACACAGGTCCCCGGAGCGGTGACCTTTCAGAGCCTCGCTATAAGCCTCAATATAGAAACAGATACAAGATATCTCTTTCTTGCAAAAGGTTTCATTGTGTTCAGGCTGCAAACTACTTCAGAATACAATGAAAAAAAAGGGAAAATCCTGGAAAACACAAGTCAGTATTTCGTTGCACAATCTCAGGATAGAAAATTACAAACCTGAACTTTCTGCGTACAGAATCATTTTGGGACAATAATTTAGAAAAAAATCCCCCATTATGTTACTGAATCACAAACACGTACATCACAATGTGTAAACGGGTACTATGTGTCCGCATTTTCTACTTCCTTCCCTGTCTGTAGCCTCTGACATCCTGTGAACAGAGCATGATGGAAGGAACAGGAGTGGAAGTACTGCGCTGTATTGCTGCTCATGTGCAGTTCAGAGCACCGGAAGGTCCTGGCCTTTTGAGTGAGAGGGAGGCTGGTGTTAGTAAGTTACTGGACCTGTGAGTTGTAGGAGGAGCTAAGCTCATCAGCCGTTCCTTCCTAACACATTCGTTAAAGGAGTTTTCCAGGTAAATACTACTGATGGCCTATCCTTCTGGCAATCATCTGATTGCTCAATGCACTGTCATTGCAGTGGAGCTAGACGGTATCATTGGAGTCAGAGGTGGAAGTGTCATAGAGGACCTGAATCTCACTGAAATCAATTAGAGCGCTGCTTCCTATTACACTTCCATGTCTGACTCCGGTGTCAGCAGTGGAATAGGAGGCTTCAACTCCCATTGATTTTAATGGAGTGAAGCCCTCCACGATTCTTCCACCTCCGACCCCGATGACGATGTCTGGCTCTGCTGCATTGACAGTGGGTTGGGTGATTAGCTGATGGCCGGGGATCTCTGGTGATCAACCATTGATGACCTATCACATGACCAGGACAGACTTTCATCCTCTTGATGGGAACAGCAATCATTTTATTTGGAGACTAAAAGCAAAGGTCTTGGAAATCATGTAGAATCAATACCCAAAGGGGAAGATTTATTAAGATACATGTGCCAGAATTCTGGCTCAAGACATCGCAAAAATTGGCATACCGATACGTGCATTGTACCCTATTTATTATGATTTTTAGATACTTTCTGCAGCTTGCACAACAGAGGTGCTACTTAGTGGGAAAGAGGTGCAGCCTAAATGCAACACCATGCACCAAAATATGGCCCCCAACCTACCATGTCACTTCTTATAGGACAGAAGTACCTTAAAGCCCCCCTGAGCCACCAGGGCCCAGGAACAGTTGGTAGGATTGTACCTGTAGTCTAGATACTACATAAGTACTATCACTATTACTGATACATAAATGAAAGGGCATGATCATTAATTATGGGGATTAATGAGCAGTGGCGTAGAGGTATGAATTAACGCTTTCCAATCCACTGTCTGATGTCTGGTGACATTATGATTTAAGGCTGTACAGCTCCGATGTTGGAAGATGTCCATCGGGGCTCTCTTACTGTATATCCAACGTGTCACCTCATGCAGTACTGGCTTTAGCCAGCAGATAGCGCCGTTGTATAACGGCAGAAAAAGAGTAAGCCCCCTAGGAAAACCAGGATACAAATTGGATTGGAAAGGGTTAATGCTTTACTACTTGTAGCATTTCATTGTATAAATCCTGCAAATTACGTTCTATGTCGATCTATTTTCTATGACAACATTTATATTTATGGCAGTAACACCTATTAATGGTGCAAATCCCGGCAAGATGACCGCAATTTGCAGCTTTTGACATCTGTAAAAAACAAAAATGTTCTCATCTAGATATTGTAATGATGGAAGGATATGAAGAGGGAATACTAACAAGAACAATGGCAACACCAAGCAGACATAGAGGTCCTTCATGCAAATAGAAAAACGGAACAATGCCTCTAGAGCGCCACCTCCTGGAAGGCAGCATTCTTGCAAGTCTATGTCTGACATTTTAACAAGTCTTGTAACAATGGCTGGGAATATAAGCCAAAGCCAGATAAGACTTCTCCAGGATTGGACAATGGAACTCATTTGCATCAATTTCCCAGAGGATCATGCAGGTCCTTATAAGTCTCCTCACACCTATTAGGTGTTCTCTTTAAGGAAAAAGCATACCCTTTCGAATTCACATCACAGGCCTCCGAGAATGAGAATGAACCCATTGATATTAATGAAAATTTCGAGAGAAACTCTTGCATGAATATGAACCCCTTTCTTTTAAATAGGGTCATACACATGAGCGATATGTTTCCTGCACTGCATTGCAACGTGATGCAGCAAAAAATAAACAAATAACCGTGAACACAAAGAGAGTGAGTTGAAGAGAACTCTGTTAACTGTTCTTGGAAAATACTAAATTCAGAGTATTGTCCTATGTAAAAACAAGAAAACCCGTATTTGCTTTGCCTCACACAATTGCTCTTAAATGAGACAGTAAACTGTGTACCTTCGGTTTGCAACAGAAAAACTGTGGACTCGTCTCAGTTATTTTTTACTCCCTTTCCAAGAGTTCACCACCTAAAGGTATTGGTGTCACCCCTGACAACACCCCTCAACATTAGTTGAGCTAAATCGAGTTGAACCGCCCTCGTGCGCAACCCAACGAGGCCCTGACATGGCCATTTTGTGGAGAAAGATCGCAGAGCCACCTGTGTCCACCATCTTGTTTTATGCCAGCGGTCTCCCCCACAGCTGGCTCACCTCCGTTGGGACGCAGCAGCAAGCCCTCACATCCCATCTCCCATTGTCTTCAATGTGGCTGGCGGCAGCATCGGACCACGTGCTAGGAGCATGCGAGTCCTATGCGAGGTCTCCCACTGAAAACAATCTACGGTAGGGTTGACAGTAGGGTTGCTACTTCTCTGAAGTAGTGTGAGGCGGTTTTGATATAAAAATGCCTCATATCCATGTGGAAATCGCATGTTGGCGAGCGCAACATTGGGCCGCGATTCACAGCCCGATATTGCAGTAGCCTGGGTGAAGTTAGCCTGACATATGCTATTTACATACAAGAATAGGTCAACAATAGGACATGCTTAAATTTTTGTTACTCGGAGTATACGTCCAAGTAACAATAAGCCATGTGAAGTGTTGTTGTTAGCCGCTTAGTTGTTCACGACCCTAAAGGCTCCCTCCCTACATGTTTTCCTCTATTGCCCTGCTTCTTTCAGTTGTGTGCTATCCATGCCAATATCAGCTCTGACGATATCAGCCATCGTGTCCTTTGGCGGCCAGGTCTTCTTTTGCCACTGATCTCTCCAAGCATTATAGGTTTTTCTAGCGACCCAGCTTACATTACATGGCCAGAATACGTGAGTCTGAGTCGGGTCATCATCCACTCCAGTGATCTATCGGGTCGTATACAGTTCAGGACTAGAGATGAGCGAGTCCCCGAATCTTTAGAGACAAGCGGGGAGATACTTGGCTAAGGCACTACTCGCTCGAGTAATGTGCCTTAGCGAGTAGACTCACTCATCTCTATTCAGGACTTCTCTGTTACTCCCACCATCCAAACCCATGTGAACCCATCCATTCAAACGAATGGGCGCTATTTCCATCCAATTTTCGGGCCAAATTTTCGTTCCAAAAGTGGGCAGAAAGACCGCCCATGTGCAATTACCTTAAGTAGAAAGAAAGTGACCCTACAATTCATGTTAATTAAAAATGGCAATTTCTGTAAAAACACACGCAAAAATAACCAAATACATTCCACCAAATTTAAAAATAAACCTTTTTACACAACAGTAAAACATGTTGTTATCACTCATTAGTTGCATGTTTTGATCTTTTTTTATGATTTTATTTAGAGCAAAACAAAAACTACATAAAAAAGGCAACAAACAATCTGAACGGTCATCCTGACATAAAGCACTGGTGACAGAGAATACTCCCCGGTGACTGACCTTGTATCCCATGACATCCGACTCGTTTGCTAATGATCTGACTGCCTCCCAGCCCAGGGACACATGGGAACCGTTCCGTATCCATCTGACGGTGCTCGGAGCCTGACTGGGAGCTGGAAGAGAGGAAGAATCATGGCAATCTCTTTTATATACAAATGAAATGTAAATAAGTCTTCCCATCCGGCCCGCAGTGTGGCTCTATATATAGTCGGCCTGCGCCCAGCTGGAGGCTGATAAAGCCTTCCCGCACCAGCGGTGTCATGGTAATAACTACTCTACTCCACTGAACTCATACTTAGAGTATGAACCGCAATCCTTTTATCTCGCTATTGTATTACAAAGGCTTAGCCCCATTTGGGCGGAATGAAAAATCACGAGATTCTGAGTAGGAAGAATATTTGCAGTTACAATTTTAGAGTTCACTTGTGGAAGAAAAAAAACTTTTCGAGAAAAACCGGGATGAGAACTAAACTGCATTTTTTCATGGAATTACGCAGCATGTTGTGTATGATATTGTGCAAACATTTTCGCATCTCCAATATATTTCTATGGGAACTCTTGGTGCGCAAATACACAGGGTAATACAGCATGTTCCATTTTTTTGGTGCGTTAATTAGTTAATGGTTAATTAGTAAATGGTTGCAAAAACGCAGTCTAATATGTTCGCTCCGTCACACTTGGTTTGAATGGTTTCATTCACATTCCTTTTTTTATGTGCACGTATATATAGATTTTTCAGGCTTTTTGAGGATGCTTGAAATATAAGCCCTACTCCAAAATTAAGCCCTGCTAACAGTTAATTAAAAAAGTCAATTTAAATAGTGTCCAGGCAGCTATATATGTAAAAAAGTTAAACCTTTTTGAACAAAAATTAATATGACACTGTCTTATTTTCGGGGAAACACAGTATGTATATATTATAGAGCATGCTCTATTGTGTGCTCATTTGTGCACCAAAGGGCCGCGTAGGAGTCTATGGGGGTGCGCAAATGTGCACATAATATGTAACGATATGTGGGAAATATTGCGCAAAACTGCGGGGGAAAAGAAAACATCTGGAAGTCATTAGACTAAATAGCCTTTTAAATCAGGGCGTGGGTGTGTCCAATGCGTGTAGCAGGCCCTGCATGCAAGAAAATGTACAGTAAATTGCGCATCAGCAATTGCGCATACGCCCTTGGGAAAAATATCCCTGGCGGAGCCATTCGACTATTTAAAATTCTAGTTGGGTTTTGCCTATTTCCAAATTTTGAGGGAATTCCATATTGTCGAAGAGATAATTAGGCAGTGTGAATACATGTTGGCATTACTGCTGCATTGCTTTACCACATGGGCCAGTTGTGCCGTATTTCTAAATGGAACTTAACAAATCCTCATTCGCACAATACATGGCTAGCACTATGTGGTGCTCAATATGACAGGTCACTACGTCACAGCTCACCATGTGGTCAGGAGTGGTATTGCAAGCAAAACGTAATGATTTTTGATTATTTAGATATTATGATGCATGTGCGACCATTACAGATGCAGCTTTGTCAACATGGACATTCGCTGCACCACAAATGTTCGTGCGGTGAATGTTCATACACAATTTGCATAGCTTGGCCACTCCAATTCAGTTTGATTTGCACCATGCTATTGTCCAAAAAAAAAATTTTTAATTAAAATCAGCATCAGAAATCTGCAGATTTCTGATACGTATTTTCATTTGAACATAAATTAACTATACTTATTGAATAGAGATGAGCGAGTATGCTTGCTAAGGCACATTACTCGAGCGAGTAGTGCCTTAGCCGAGTATCACCCCGCTCGTCTCTAAATATTCGGGGGCCGGTGCGGGTGACAGGTGAGGGAATACAGAATTAAAGGGATGGTCCAGTTACCAGACAACATAGACCCTATACCACCAACTATGTTAAAATAATAAAAAGAGCAGTAAATGTGATTTATTGCACTACACATGGCCAACACTAGATGGTGATTCATAGTGTTTCAGTGCCCATCTCTAATGAAAAGTGTTTTGTGCTATGTGTAGCTTATTGACAGGTCTCTACGTCACAGCACACCATATGGTCAGGAGTGGTATTGCAAAAAAAAAATATCAATGTTTTGTGATTTTCTGGATAACTACTATGATTCATGCATTACCATTACAAAGTATTAAAACATAATTTGATGAATGTTATATCTGTACATACATTTAACACGTAAACCACAAACATTCCATCTTGCCTGTATGTTCCTGTGAACCCAAGATTACTTCTATGGGTCTAAACCCGGAGGTCAGTGTAAGGAGCATAAAGTGACTTACGTGATTTCTTGGTGCTTCCACGCACCGCTGTACTGGAAGGTCCATATCCGGCTTTGTTAAACGCTCTCACTGTTATGTGATATAATGTATTTCCTTCTAACTCTGTCAGAATGATGGACGACTCATTTCCAGCCGTTTTTACTTTTTCTGCAGCCTCTTCCTGTTCCATATCTTTCCAGTAACAAACCTGCCAACATTGACCACACAGAAGATTAATTTTGGCAGCCGTGAAGTTTTCACTTTATTTCTTTATTGGTTATTTGAAGGCATTCGCCTCCCTGCAGTGAGAAGACCCTTCTGTCAAAAAATTAACAGCCTATTTTAAAGGCGAGGGATTCGCAGCCCAAGTTTATGCCTGAGCGCTATTAAGCATCCACCCCAGCCGACTGGGGTCAAGATGTCACCGTATTATTCACAGAGTCATTAAAATTCCGAGCCGGAGCTGTACGGTTACACTGTTTGGGCGCTTAGACCGAATAGGAAAAAAACAAATACTGACAGACAGTCAAAAGAATTTAAAGAAAAGGCCAAGACGTCTTGCCTCACCCACATTTTCACCAGTAGGGCTAAGACGTGCTGCTCAGCTATTCGCAAGGTGCAGCTAGAGAGCAAATGTTTTGTCTTCATCACTATCCACATAGTGGAAGAGCCGTGGAGACGTGATGGATAAATTCTGACAGAACACCTAAGGATAAATTGTAGCGGGTTAATGTTTTAGGAAAAGCATAAGCAAAATAGGAATGGAGGGAGAACTTTCTCTCGTAGCTATTCAAACTAGGACAGGTGTCTGTCACATTTGGTTTAGGGAGAGCTGTGACAATGTCAAAATGACCTTTGCTGGGACAACTGGGATAAATATGATGATGGATGTTCCCAGGCTGTTCCTGAAATTACAATACATGGCCTTATTTAGCGCAGAGATAGGTGGCATACTAGTCACTTAAGTGATATGGAACGGCGCTTCAAGTCCCGCCAAGGCTGAGAATGTTGGATATTGCAGACCAAGGCATTCTTAAAGGTCTTGTCTTGGACTGTTCTTATATCTGGCTGGTCAATATTAGTTAAGATTCGCTTCATCTGCACTTATTTTTCCCCGTGTGGTGATTAGATGGTTGAAAAGTAGCGTGATAATTATACACGGTGCGCCGTCAACTCAATCAATAGCAGCATCCAAGCTCGATGTAGCAATCGGTAACATGACTGATGCATTGTGACAATTTGATTTATGGCATCGTAGTACACTGTATTAAGTTTACATAATGACAAGTTAATGTTTGTTGCATCTGTAGGTTAAAGCAATTTCGATTGTCTGAATATCTCTTTCATCTCTTTAGTTTCCTGGATTTATATTAAAGGGGTTTTCCATGGTAAATACTATTGATGATGTATTCTGAGGATAGGTCATCAATAGTTGATTTGCTGGCATCCGTCGCATGGGACCAAGACCGATTAGCTGAGCGGGTGCATGCTGTCAGCGACGCAAATTCACAGGGGTCAGAGTGGAAGTCTCTGCGCCAACCTCTGTGTAGTGGCCGGCGTTGTAACTGCAAGCAGGGCTCTCATTGAAATCAACGCGAGCCGTGCCTGCAGTTATAAGCACCAGCCACTATACGGAGGTTGGCGCAGAGACTTCCGCTGCTTCAGCTCTGACCACTGTGTATTTACGGTGCTGACAGCATGCGCCTGCTCAGCTGATCTTTTGGAGTCCTGAGCGACGGACCCCAGCCGATCAACTATTGATGACCTATCCTGATGATAGGTCATCAATATTATTTTCCATGGAAAACCACTTTAAGGACTCTCCTAATAAAGAGAGTGATTTGGAAGTGAAATAAGTGAACATAGAATGATAACGCAGTCAAATGACAAATAACAACCACAAGATAAAGTAGAATTATTATTTTTAATATCATTATTAAGCCCTCCCATGAGGAGACTGGTGATGATGTTGGTACTACGGGGGTCAGGAAGGGTAGGAGAATTATATGGCCATCCATCCTCTTCTGGTACTTGTTGGTACTACATGCACAGCTCCCACTGAATCCAATGGGAACTGTTCTTGTAGTACCAAACTGGACCAGTGCAATAATAATAGCAGTATCTGCTTCCAGTGTTGTCTGCGCTGACAGTAGGCCTGACGATCAGCTACTTGGGATCCTGTAGATCAACCATTGATCACCTATCATTGGGATAAGTCATCAATAGTAGAAGTCCTGGATGACCCCTTTTAAAATGTTTTCAGAGGAGAGTGACAGAAGTGTTTCAAATGTCCTCTGTAGGATTACCTAAACGTCTCCCATCTTAGTGCCCCTCTCTATGCCCCTAATTTCATCGGTATGAGCTAGCAGCAGCATGCTTTATCAGAAGCTATGTGTATGGAGCTGTATCTATGTGGCAACAGGTACTTTCTGGAGTTAAGAAAGACCCTACAATACTATAAGTAAACTTATAAATGAAAAGAGTTTTCCAGACTTGAACAATTGATGAACTATCATCAGGATAGGTCATCAATATCTGATTGGTTGGGGTCAGACACTCGGGACCCCCACCAATCAGTAGTTTGCCGAAGCCATTATTTCAGTGTATGGAGTTTATGTGTACTGGAAACACACAGCTGTGTATACACAGCAATGGCCCGCCATGACATTACAAGTATAGTTCCCACTGAAGTGATTGGAAATTGTGCCTACAATACCAGTCCGGGACACTGCTGTATGTACAGAGCTGTGAGCTTCTGCTGAAAAAGCCCTGGAGAACAGCTGATTAGTGGGGTTCCTGGGTAGCTGACCACCGCTGATGACCTACCCCGCCAATATGTCATTAATTGTTCAAAACTGGAAGACTCCTTTAACTTCTATACAATTATGTTGCAATGAAACACATACAAGGAGATTTACTTTGACTGGCATTTCATATGCCATTGAACGTAAAGAGTGCACTGAAGTGCATGTTACGGTAAGTATGACTTGCGCAACAATTTATGACATTTTAATGCTACAAAAATTGAGTAAAGTGTTCAATAAGTTTCCCCCATAGTTTATGATCAAAGGCTTCTTGGTGTGAAAGAACCTGAAGAGACCTCAGTCCTTTTGTTCAAATCAGTGGTGCAAAACTCAGTGGTCAGACATGGTCAGATCATGGGGTATGCCATTAATGTATATTGTCAGAATAGCTCTTTAATTTCTTTGGCTTTTTTGCTTTATTTTAAGGACCCTCCTGCTTGTAAAAAGAGTGACTTGGAAGTGAAGTAAACAAAAAAACAATAACACAATCAGATGATAAAAGATAACCACAAGATAAAGTACGATTACTATTATTATTAAGCCCTCCCATGAGGAGACTGACTGCTAAACATAGGATAATGTAACCGCCTATGAAGAACTATGGATAATCAACCACTACTCTCCTGCTTATCCTGGAAAATAAGCAGTTGCTATGTCTTACCACACAAGTTTTATAGTACTTCTATGTGAAGTACTTATCCGTTCATCAATGTCTTGGTAGATATGTTATGGAACTCTCTGCCTGAGGACGTGGTGATGGCAAAAATCGATAGAGGAGTTTAAGAGGGGACTAGATGTCTTTTTAGAGCGCTATGATATTACAGGATATAGACATTAAATAACCAGCGGGGTTGTTGATCTGGATCTTGGAGCTAGGTAGGAACTCAAACATTGATCCAGAGATTATTCTGAGTGCCATTATGGAGTCAGGAAGGAATTAGTTCCCCCAAATGGGCTAAATTGGCTTCTGCCTTGTTGTTTTTTGGGTTGTTTGTCTTCTTTTGGATCAACAGGAGAGGGGTGGGGGTGGGGGGGTTTGAAACAGGCTGAACTAGATGGACATTTTCTTCATTCAGCCTAACATACTATGTTAATAGTCAAAGATGGCAGATCCCTTATCAAATATCTAAAGGAAATTTTCAAGTAAAATGACATATTCTCGGGGAGTTGGGCACTTTCTTGCACAGCTGCCCTTTAATTTTCATTATAAATTGATCATGTTGGAAATATCCTACTTATTGCACAGGTGTGTTATCCAATGTATGGACATATAAGTATAGCCTGAAGCTCTAGGGCCCCAATGCCAAATCTGTAACAGGTTCTATCCCACAGCAAGAGGATCTGGTTACGACTGCTACTTCTGCACCCTCAATTCCTATGCATAGGCATGAAGAAACTAATCTCGAAAAATGAGTAACATTCTAAATTTTAGCTGAGAATTAATATTATTTTAGAAATTCCTATTTGCACCTTTTTTCAGGTTGGTCAGCTCTCACTGATTAGGCACACAGCGCCGCACAGGAGCCTGCCTTGTGGCATTTCATGTGATTGCAAATGCTGGTTGACATTAACAGATAGAGGACAATCCTCGACGTTAAAGTGACGTCTGTCATAGTTGGTCATTTACACATGGATAATTTGTCTGGAAGGCAAGAAGAAAAACTGAAAAAATCAAGCCTCCGTTAGATGAGCAGAGCTGTCATTCCTCATCCTTTAGACCAGACAGTTCAAGTCTCAGTCATCGCCAGTGACTCCACATTTAATAACAAAGAATTAGCCATAATAGAAGAATTTCAATGTCAAGAGCTTTAGATGAAGATGTGCAGTAAATTGGGTGAATTTCAGGTTTAATTGAAATTCGCCAAATCGCTTGGTTTTAGCAAATGTAGATATTACTGTTGGTTACAATTCGAGCTCCTAAAACTGTAGTGCTTTATTGCATGGGTGAGATGAGTATTGGATAACTTTAAGAAAAAGATCAGTTCAATGTTTTTCTAATATGTTGGATTCTTTTAAAGGGGTCGGTCTAGTTTTATTTGCTTTGTATCTAGAAGCATAACCTCTCCTAGAGGGTGTTATTCTTCTGGGAGAGACATATGCTCTCACCCTTGAACTCAGCTGTAGCAAGGCAGCAGGGCTAGGTTGTCTAGTTTGGACACCAGCCTACAAAAAGTATTTGGACACCCCTATTAGAAGAATGGATTGTGTCTTATTGCCATGTCACGTGTCCTAAACCATGCTACATGATGAAGAGTCTTTGAGGTGTCCGCCATAGTTTGTAATGGAAACTGCATGCTATTGAATATACAGGTTATGCCACAACAGACAAGCCATTCATCAAAAAGCACAATGCATCGGATCTTCTACAATGGTGCAAGGAGAGTCATTACTGGACAATTGAGCAATGGAAGAACGTTCTATGGAGTGACAAATCGAGCTGTCCATCTTCAAATCAGATCGACATATCCGGTTGTGGAGGACGCCTGGGGAACACCTTTTACCTGAGTCAGTTGTACCAACAGTTAAGTACGGCGGAGGATCTGTTATGGTCTGAGGATGTGTTACATGGCATGGTCTCGGTCCGTTGGTTGTAGTGACAAGAACCATGAACACGGAGGTGACCCTGACATTCTAGACAATAATGTGTTGCCAACAATGTGGTAATACTCTGGGAATGGTTGGCCATACTTCCAACAAGACAACGCAACTTCTCACAAATCCAACACTGGTTTACATTGGTTTGAGGATATGGATGTTCCACAATTGGACCAGCTGCACAAAGTTCCCCAACTGAACCTACTGGTAGCATGGTGTATGCTTGATCTAGCCAGCCCAACCCTGTGGTATTAGCAATTAATTGCAAGAAAGTGACCCTTGAGCTTGGCCAAATAGCTTTCTTCTCTGGGAGAATGGGATTTCATAGGACTCCCTTTCTGGGTTTGTAAACATTCAGTGTGTGCAGCATGCAATAACAGAAAGTATTTATTATAATCTCAATTATTTGATTTGGCTTTGCAGCAGCTACTTGACGCTACTTGCTGTAACTCAGCTTATTATTACTTTGTTATCAAATATCCTTTGCTTTCTTTTTATGTCTTTTTTTTAATTCAATGTGATCATTCTTAATATGTCATTCTGCACATCCTAAACCTTACCCTTTTCTTACATGAAAGAAAAAAATCATTGAAGATGAGCACACACATTTACACAAAGCACTAATGGTCTTGGGTGCATTAACCGTTATACAGAACATTTGTACATAAGATATTCTGAGAATGCTTCCAATATACTTCAATAACATTGTTATGAGCGGTCGCTGTCGTTGAGTAAATTATATAAATTGAAGCTCTATGGAAATTCTGCCTTGGGCCAATTCGTATCCAACACACAAGTTGCCATGTATTCAATATTCTCTTTATGTTCTATAACAAAGTAGAGACAAATCACAACCAAACATCTAAACTGATAGATGAGAATTGAAGAGACAATTACACTGAGAATAAGACCTAAGATCCCAGTTTACTACTGGCCTATGGGGGTTGTTAGTACCAGAGATGCAAATGAGTGATGGAATAATGCCACCATAGGACCACCTATTAGAAGATAGCTTCCCTATGAGTCAATTTCTGACCTCTTAATAACCCTTGCAACATAAGTGGGAATATAAGCCAAACTAGAATATCAATGCATACACAGCTGCTCGGAGGTTCTTGCCCCTCAGTAGTGTACAGTAGGGTTCTGGTTGGCTAGATGAGAGGCGATCAATGTGAGTCTGGGGGTCATGTTCCTCCTTGTGGAGAACAACACAAGAGAGAGAGCACCCTGGATTCACGTTGATGGCCTCTCACTTAGCCAACCAGAATCCTACTGTATACTGATGGAAGGGAAGAATCCTTAATTATTTGTCTGCACATGAGTATTCGAGTTGGCTTACATCCTTAGTAGAGATGAGCGAGTATACTCGCTAAGGCACATTACTCGAGCGAGTACTGCCTTAGCTGAGTATCTCCCCACTCGTCTCTAAAGATTCGGGGGCCAGCGTGGGTGACAGGTGAGTTGCGTCGGGGAGCGGGCGGGAGAGAGGGTGAGGGAGATCTCCCCTCCGTTCCTCCCCACTCTTCCCCGCCGCTCCCCGCCCCCCTCCGGCCCCTGAATCTTTAGAGATGAGCGGGGAGATACTCGGCTAAGGCACTACTCGATTGAGTAATGTGCCTTAGCGAGTATACTCGCTCATCTCTAATCCTTAGTCATGGTCAAAGGCCTGTTAAAACGTAGACTAGTAACTCATAGGGTAGTTACCTCCCAAGAGATGCTGCTGGGGAGGCATTATTTAATTAATCATTTGCATAGCCTTTTCCCAGGGAGCATTGCATGGCCTATAAGGCTCCCTACAACTTACTGGTGCTCTCCACAAGGAGAAATATTACCCCTCTGGATTTTAGTACCAGAGATACAAGAACCCATGTGACTCTGAATGTAGCATGCAAATATATGAAACATTGGAGTCACAGGGATTTGCCAGTTTTCTCCTGCAGGGCAAATGTAGTATTACATAATGGCCTTTCAAATAAATGGTTTTCTGACTAATACATAGGTATCTTGAGTCAGCCAGAGCGAGAGCCACAAAACAAACTCTTTTTAACCCCTTAAAGATGCATCGATTCTTTTTGCCTTTTTCATGCCTTCCTCCCAAGATTCATAACTTTTTTATTTTTTTGTTCACGTAGCTGTATAAGTTCTATTTTGTTTTTGGGTTTCATTTTTCCCGTGTTCACAGTGCAGTATAATTGATATGTTAACTTTATTGTATGAGTCAGTATGATTACGGCAGTACCAAAATTATACAGTTTTTGTTATGTTTTACTGCTTTTGCACAATAAAAACACACAAAAAAATCATTTGTTTTTGTGTTACCATATTATGAGGGCCATAACTTTTATTTTTCCATCAAGTGAGCTGTGTGAGGACTTATCATTTGCGGGATGAGTTCATGTTTTCATTGGTACCATCTTGGGATACATGAGACTTTTTGATTGCTTTTTTTTATTTTTGTAATTATGGGAGGCAGGATGAATAAAGAACAACAATTCTGCTACTGTGTTTTACCCTATTATTGTATTCCCTGCTAGGTTTATATAATGCGATAATTGAATAATTTAACCCCTTAGTAACCGGCCTATTTTGCATCTTAATGACCAAGCACTTTTTTTTTTCTTTGATACATTGTCGTGTTCCAAGAACTATAATGTTTTTCTTTTGGCCAATATAGTCATATAAGGGCGTTTTTATGGGAAGAATTACATTTTTTTAAAGGTACCACTTTGGGATACGTGTGATGCATTGTTTAACTTTTATTAGATTGAGATTTTTTGGAGGTGTGTGGGTGGTTGGAAAAAAAAACACATAAATTCTGCCATTGTTCTTTATAAGCTTTTTATTTTTATGGAGTTCATTGTACGGTCCAAATGAAATTTAACCTTTATTCTGCAGGTCAATGTTATTACAATGATACTAAATTTCTGTAATTTTTTTAATGTTTCTATAATTTAAAAAAATTATGTTTCTAGAACAAAAAAAAATATTTGCATTGCCACATTCCAAGATATGTAATGTTTTTATTTTTGTGGTCACCGAGCTATGTTAGGTCTTGTTTTTTGACAGATGAGTTGTAGTTTCCATTGTTACCTTTTTGTGGCACCTGCAATTTTTAAAATCCCTATTTTATTGCCTTTTTTGCGCGGCAGATGAATGAAAAATAGAAATTCTGGCATTGGTTTTTCCTTTTTTTGTACGCTGTTCACTTAGTGGGATAATGGACACAACATTTTTAAATTATTGATCGTTGCAAAGGCCGCAATACCTAATATGTTTAATTTTTTCCATAATGGAAGAGGTTTTCTAGGGAAAAGTTTTTTTTCCAAGGTCTTTTTTTAATTCAACTTTATTTAACTTTTTCCCCTTTTTTTGATTCCTCAAGGGGACTTGAAGTTGCGATTATTCAATAGCTAGTATACTTTTTACAGCTCTCCTATCACACGCTGCCAGTGGCTTCTGGCTTCCAAGGGAACCTATCAGTATCACTCAATTGCATTGAAGGGTACCGATGGGTGACAGGGAGAGCTCCTTCCCCTGTGAACCACTTACATGGTGCAATTGCTATTGATTGAGGAATGTAGGGGTTAAGTAGCTAGGATCAGAGGCTGCTCCTTTTTTGTCTGGCCATTACGTCAGTAACCTGGCCGTCATTAGGCAGCCGAGTCCTGGCTACTCTAGGCACGGAAAGCGTATTAACTATTTACACCCCATCACCACACCATTCGCAACCTGATTGGTTGTTTGGATTTAATCATTCATGGTGATTGATTATTTGAGTTGGCTGATTCATGGTGATTGGGTATTTGGTTTGGCTGAATTCACGGTGATTGGTTGTTTAGGTTGGCTCGAGTAGAGGTGGTGTTGAATAGGGATATATGCGCACCGGACTCCTATAACAGCCATAGAACTGGCTGTGTTTTTATGATGGCTAAGCCGAAGGCCCTTTAGTGACCGCCATAAAAACATGCAACACTAGTCACTAAAGGGTTAATAGTTTGGGTTGCCAATTAGAGATGAACGAGTATACTTACTAAGGCACATTACTCGAGCGAGTAGTGCCTTAGCCGAGTATCACCCCGCTCGTCTCTAAAGATTCGTGGGCCGACGGGGAGAGGCGGGGGAGAGCGGGGAGGAACAGAGGATAGATCTCTCTCTCCCCTCCGTTCCTCCCCGCTCTCCCCCCGCTCCCCGCCGCAACTCACCTGTCACCCGCGACGGCAGCCAAATCTTTAGAGACGAGCGGGGAGATACTCGGCTAAGGCACTACTTGCTCGAGTAATGTGCCTTAGCGAGTATACTCGCTCATCTCTAATCATAAAATATTTGTAATACAGCAAAACATTTTTTTTTTCTTCCATTTTAAATTTAATCGTTTTTTTTTACAATTTTTTTTCTAAATCTCATTAGCTGACCTGATCGGGTATGAGCTTTATTTCTCATATTATACACAGCAATACTTCTATTTTGCACTGTATTATGTGACATCCTATTTGGACCCATATTAAGATTGCAGACCTAGGAACCATTGCTAGGCCGCCAGCTGTCATAACTACCCATCAGCATCCCACAATTACATTGAGGAATGGGGGTTTGATCGGGTGACAAATGGAGCATCTTCCCTCTGTCTAACCCAGTGTTCCCCAACTGCAGTCCTCAGGGACCCCCAACAGGTCATGTTTTCAGGATTTCCTCAGTGTTACACAGGTGATGAAATTATTGTCAGAACTTCAGACATTGCCACAAGTCTTCTTGCTATAGGAGATCCTGAAAACATGACCTGTTGGGGTGCCTTGAGGACTGGAGTTGGGAAACACTGGTCTAACCATTTAGATGCTGCAGTCACTATTGCCCGCAGCCTCTAAGTGGCTGTATGTTCAGGTTTCGATTTCTACTCAACCCCAGCTATTGCAGCAGAGTATCAACTGTAATATACTGCTAAGCCCGCATCATACGTGTAAGTTGAGCTGCCAATCAGTTGATCTTTGCAAGCCTAGCTTCAAAAAGCCGCACCTGGCCCTACCTTTGCCCTACAGGGTATTATAAGCTGGCTATTCAAATGAATGACTGACCATATAATACATGGAGGGGTCTGGCCTGCCAGAGCAAGAGTCACTCTCTCAGTTACTAGGGACCTCATCTATGACCTATATGACCTGTCTATATGACCTAATATGGCACAAGAGAAGGGGCTGTCCTCATGACATAACACGTTTAAAGGTGTCCATATGGTTTGGCAACCGGCTTTCCAAGAAACCAATAATACTTGATGACTTACTTGATCACATTTGCCCTTGTATCTTGTACATTATGTTACTTTTACATCATGACAAGTGACTCGATAGATCCCACTTCCCTCCCATCTATTAACCTTCATTAAGCATCTCGCTTGCCAATTATGCATTAGAAAGCGAGCACGAGAACTCCCCCCCATACTACAAGCATCTATTAAACATCTCAGTCCATAATAATTCACTAAGTTCTCACAGGGAGAACATTTAAATAAATGGCGTCGGTATAAGAAAACATGACTGTATAATATAGTAGCAATGTGGCTTAACCAAGTCGATCCATTTCTATAAAACAAGTCACTATGCATTATAGAACACAGTAAAACATCTAATGAAATCAACTATGCTGAAAAAGTTTTCTCAAGTAGAAACACATTTGAATTCTGTTTTATATGCTAATGAATGCGGCCGCCTCTTTGATGCAGTGCTATATCTTGTATTTGCTTCATTTTAATAGCCGGAATTCGATTCCTCTTTGGTGATTGTAATGAATTTAATTTATTTAATATCCTCATACCAATAGTGGCTGCTCACCAGATTACACGCCATACAGAATAAATTACAGCCTAGCATTGCAGCGTGTATAAATATATATGGTGGTGGTATTACATTGGCAAGTTATACGATATGTAATCAAAGGAATATATACTTGTAGGAGATCAGAGCCGAATGTCCTCTGCAAGCATATGAGCATTGCGGATTCAATCAAGGTAGACCTTACAGCCAAATTAGCTACTGTAGGTGCCTATGGTCGTACAGGCTAGAGGAGTGGTACAGCCTGAAAATGTGTCTTATTCTCATATTTTTTAGATTTTCTTCATTCTGCTGGTTTCCGTAGATGTTTGTTTTGTCTTTTCATGCCAACTGGGTGGTACAATGTTGGCCAAATGACAACTACTTAATATATATGGAAGCTTACAGGGATTGTCCAATTAGAGTAATTATGTACATCATACAGCGGTCTACTGCTGTGACACCTGACTATGAACCAGAGCAGAGAGCTGCTAGCAAGCAACAGTGGCTATCATGTATTAAAATGAGTTGTCTGTGCCTAGACTAGAGATGAGCGAGCATACTCGCTAAGGGCAATTGCTCGATCGAGTATTGCCCTTAGCAAGTACCTGCCCGCTTGGGACAAAGATTCGGCTGCCGGCGGCGGGGGAGAGCGGGGAGGAACGGAGGGGAGATCTCTCTCTCCCTCTCTCCCCTGCTCCCCCCTGCTCATGGCCGCAACTCATCTGTCACCACGCCGAACCTTTTCTTCCGAGCGGGGAGATACTCGCTAAGGACAATGCTCGATCGAGCAATTGTCCTTAGCGAGTATGCTCGCTCATTTCTAGTCTAGACTAGAGATGAGCGAACGTACTCGTCCGAGCTTGATATTCGTGCGAATATTACGGTGTTCGGGATGCTCGTTACTCGTAACGAGTACCACGCGGTGTTCCGGTTACTTTCAGTTTCCTCTCTGAGACGTTAGCGCGCTTTTCTGGCCAATTGAAAGACAGGGAAGGCATTACAACTTCCCCCTGTGACATTCAAGCCCTATACCACCCCCCTGCAGTGAGTGGCTGGGGAGATCAGATGTCACCCGAGTATAAAAGTCGGCCCCTCCCGCGGCTCGCCTCAGATGTCTTGTGAGTTAGCTGAGGTAAAGTGCTGTTCTATTGGAGTTGCTGTAGGGAGAGTATTTGTAGTGAGTGTAGGCTTCAAGAACCCCAACGATCCTTCTTAGGGCCACATCTACGTGTGTGCAGGCTGCTGTTAGCAGTGGAGAAATTTTTTTTTTTTCTCAAAATCGGCAGTGCAGAGCATTGCACCCGGTATTAGGGACAGAAGTGCTGCATAGGCAGGGAGAGTGTTAGGAGTGAGTGTAGCCTTCAAGAACCTCAACGGTCCTTTCTAGAGCCACATTTAACTGTGTGGAGTACTGTGCAGGCTGCTGTTAGCTGTGTTGCTTTTTTTTTTTTTTTTCTCAAAACCGGCGGTGCAGAGCATTGCACCCTCCATTGATACTACAGGCACAGAATTGTGTAGGCAGGGCCACAACACAGTTATTAGTCATTGAATAGACGCAGTGGGCCTTTTCTTTTTTAACAAAAGGGAAAAAAGTATATTTGCCCTGCCTCTGTCAGTCCTAAGGGCTCTGGGTACGTGTGTGCTGCGTGGAGAACCTAAAAAAATCAGACGCAACCAGCTACGGTTGAGTGCAGCCTTGCGCCAATTTCTTTCCTGCCTGGGAAATACCTGCTCTGCCACAGTTAATAACTCTGCAACAGTAAAGTTCTGTGACACTTTTGCAGGGCCGCAACACAGTTATATTAGTCATTGAATAGACGCAGTGGGCCTTTTCTTTTGTAACAAAAGGGAAAAAAGTATATTTGCCCTGCCTCTGTCAGTCCTAAGGGCTCTGGGTACGTGTGTGCTGCGTGGAGAACCTAAAAAAAATCAGACGCAACCAGCTACGGTTGAGTGCAGCCTTGCGCCAATTTCTTTCCTGCCTGGGAAATACCTGCTCTGCCACAGTTAATAACTCTGCAACAGTAAAGTTCTGTGACACTTTTACAGGGCCGCAACACAGTTATATTAGTCATTAAATAGACGCAGTGGGCCTTTTCTTTTTTAACAAAAGGGAAAAAAGTATATTTGCCCTGCCTCCTCTGTCAGTCCTAAGGGCTCTGGGTACGTGTGTGCTGCGTGGAGAACGTAAAAAAATCAGACGCAGCCAGCTACGGTTGAGTGCAGCCTTGCGCCAATTTCTTTCCTGCCTGGGAAATACCTGCTCTGCCACAGTTAATAACTCTGCAACAGGAAAGTTCTGTGACACTTTTGCAGGGCCGCAACACAGTTATTAAACTTATTATTCATTCACTAGAGGCAGTGGGCCTTTCCTCTTTAAAAAAAGTTAAAAAATTATATTTGGCCTGCAGGCTTGCGCCAATTTCTTTCCTGCCTGTGAAATCAAATCACTGCTAATACAGCATGCTGAGGGGTAGGGGTAGGCCTAGAGGACGTGGACGCGGCCGAGGACGCGGAGGGCCAAGTGAGGGTGTGGGCACAGGCCGAGCCAGTGCGGTGTCCAGGGGTAGAGGCAGGGCCAGACCGAATAATCCACCAACTGTTTCCCAAAGCGCCCCCTCGCGCCATGCCACCCTGCACAGGTCAAGGTGCTCTACGGTGTGGCAGTTTTTCACAGAGACGCCTGACGACCGACGAACTGTGGTGTGCAACCTTTGTCGCGCCAAGATCAGCTGGGGAGGCACCACCAACAGCATGCGCAGGCATATGATGGCCAAGCACCCCACAAGGTGGGACGATGCCCGTTCACCACCTCCGGTTTGCACCACTGCCTCTCCCCCTGTGCCCCAACCTGCCACTGAGATCCAACCCCCCTCTGAGGACACAGGCACTACCGTCTCCTGGCCTGCACCCACACCATCACCTCCGCTGTCCTCGGCCCCATCCAGCAATGTCTCTCAGCGTAGCGTCCAGACGTCGCTAGTGGCACAGTTTGAGCGCAAGCGCAAGTACGACGCCAAGCACCCGCACGCTCAAGCGTTAACCGTGCACATTGCAAAATTGATCAGCCTAGAGATGCTGCCGTATAGGCTTGTGGAAACGGAGGCTTTCAAAAGCATGATGGCGGCGGCGGCCCCGCGCTACTCGGTTCCCAGTCGCCACTACTTTTCCCGATGTGCCGTCCCAGGCCTGCACGACCACGTCTCCCGCAACATTGTACGCGCCCTCACCAACGCGGTTACTGCCAAGGTCCACTTAACAACGGACACGTGGACAAGCACAGGCGGGCAGGGCCACTATATCTCCCTGACGGCACATTGGGTGAATTTAGTGGAGGCTGGGACAGAGTCAGAGCCTGGGACCGCTCACGTCCTACCCACCCCCAGAATTGCGGGCCACAGCTCGGTGGTGGTATCTGCGGCGGTGTATGCTTCCTCCACTAAAGCACCTTCCTCCTCCTCCTCCAACGCAACCTCTGTCTCGCAATCAAGATGTGTCAGCAGCACGTCGCCAGCAGTCGGTGTCACGCGGCGTGGCAGCACAGCGGTGGGCAAGCGTCAGCAGGCCGTGCTGAAACTACTCAGCTTAGGAGAGAAGAGGCACACGGCCCACGAACTGCTGCAGGGTCTGACAGAGCAGACCGACCACTGGCTTGCGCCGCTGAGCCTCCAACCCGGCATGGTCGTGTGTGACAACGGCCGTAAGCTGGTGGCGGCTCTGCAGCTCGGCAGCCTCACGCACGTGCCATGCCTGGCCCATGTCTTTAATTTTGTGGTTCAGCGCTTTCTGAAAAGCTACCCCCACTTGTCATACCTGCTTGGAAAGGTGCGCCAGCTCTGCGCACATTTCCGCAAATCCCACACGCACGCTGCCACCCTGCGGACCCTGCAACATCGGTTTAATCTGCCAGTGCACCGACTGCTGTGCGACGTGCCCACACAGTGGAACTCTACGCTCCACATGTTGGCCAGACTCTATGAGCAGCGTAGAGCTATAGTGGAATACCAACTCCAACTTGCGCGGCGCAGTGGGAGTCAGCCTCCTCAATTATTTACAGAAGAGTGGCCCTGGTTGGCAGCCATCTGCCAGGTCCTTGGAAAATTTGAGGAGTCTACCCAGGTGGTGAGCGGCGATGCTGCAATCATTAGCGTCACCATTCCTCTGCTATGCATCTTGAGAAGTTCCCTGCAAAGCATAAAGGCAGACGCTTTGCGCTAGGAAACAGAGCCGGGGGAAGACAGTATGTCGCTGGATAGTCAGAGCACCCTCCTGTCTATATCTCAGCGCGGTGAGGAGGAGGAGAAGGAGGAGGAGGAAGAAGATGAGGAGGAGGGGGAAGAGACATCTTGGCCCACTGCTGACGGTACCCATGTTGCTTGCCTGTCATCCTTTCAGCGTGTATGGCCTGAGGAGGAGGAAGAGGAGGAGGAGGATCCTGAAAGTGATCTTCCTAGTGAAGACAGCCATGTGTTGCGTACAGGTACCCTGGCACACATGGCTGACTTCATGTTAGGATGCCTTTCTCGTGACCCTCGCGTTACACGCATTCTGGCCACTACGGATTACTGGGTGTACACACTGCTCGACCCACGGTATAAGGAGAGCCTTTGCACTCTCATTCCCGAAGAGGAAAGGGGTTCGAGAATGATGCTATACCACAGGGCGCTGGTGGACAAACTGATGGTAAACTTCCCATCCGACAGCGCTAGTGGCAGAAGGCGCAGTTCCGAGGGCCAGGTAGCAGGGGAGGCGCAGAGATCAGGCAGCATGTACAGCGCAGGCAGGGGAACATTCTCCAAGGCCTTTGCCAGCTTTATGGCTCCCCAGCAAGACTGTGTCACCGCTTCCCCAGTCAAGGCTGAGTCGGCGGGAGCACTGTAAAAGGATGGTGAGGGAGTACGTAGCCGATCGCACGACCGTCCTCCGTGACGCCTCTGCCACCTACAACTACTGGGTGTCGAAGCTGGACACGTGGCCTGAACTTGCGCTGTATGCCCTGGAGGTGCTTGCTTGTCCTGCGGCTAGCGTCTTGTCAGAGAGTGTGTTTAGTGTGGCTGGGGGAATCATCACGGATAAGCGTACCCACCTGTCAACCGACAGTGCCGACAGGCTTACACTCATCAAGATGAACAAAGCCTGGATTTCCCCAGACTTCTCTTCTCCACCAGCGGACAGCAGCGATACGTAAGCAATACGTAGGCTGCACCCGCGGATGGAAGCATCGTTCTCTCTCACCATCCAAAACGGGGACATTTCTGCTTCATCAATCTGTGTATAATATTCCTCCTCCTCCTCCTCCTGCTCCTCCTCCTGAAACCTCACGTAATCACGCCGAACGGGCAATTTTTCTTAGGGCCACAAGGCTCACTCATATAATTTTTCTAAACAATTTTTATACGTTTCAATGCTCTTAAAAGCGTTGAAACTTTAACTTCAACCAATTTTTCGTTACACTGGGCTGCCTCCAGGCCTAGTTACCACTTAAGCCACATTAACCAAAGCGATTAATGGGTTTCACCTGCCCTCTTGGTTGGCCATGGCCAATTTTTCTGATGTACATTAGTACTGTTGATACAGCAATTTTTGTGGGCCCTCGCCTACAGTGTAATCAAATGAATTTTTAGCCCACCTGCATTACAGCTGACGTTACATCCGCTGTGTTGGGCAATGCAATGGGATATATTTATGTACCGCCGGTGACTTCCTGGCACCCACCCATGCTGTGGGTCCACAGAGAATTATAAATGCATCTGAAACCACATCTAAAGAACCCCAGTCAGACTGGGGCATGCAGTGTGGGCCGAAGCCCACCTGCATTAAGCACGACATTACTACCTCAGCTGTGTTGGACAATGCAATGGGATATTTTTATGTACCGCCGGTGGGTTCCAGGGAGCCACCCATGCTGTTGGTCGACAGGGACTTCACAATAGGGAGTTGTACCTGCCTGTGTCTATGAATTAAAAAGCCCGGTCTGACTGGGGCATGCAGAGACACCTTGACAGAATGAATAGTGTGTGGCACATAGGTTCCCCATTGCTATGCCCACGTGTGCAGCTCCTGATGGCGGTGGCACAGGATTCTATTTCTCATTGCTTCTGTACAGCATTGTGGGCTATCGCCCCGCCCCTTTTAAAGAGGGTCGCTGCCTAGCCGTGCCAACCCTCTGCAGTGTGTGCCTGCGGTTCCTCGTCATGGCAGACGCACTTCTAAATAGACATGAGGGTGGTGTGGCATGAGGGCAGCTGAAGGCTGCGCAGGGACACTTTGGTGTGCGCTGTGGGGGGGAGGGGTGGCGGTTGGGCAGCATGTAACCCAGGAGAAGTGGCAGTGGAGTGTCATGCAGGCAGTGATTGTGCTTTGTTGGAGGTAGTGTGGTGCTTAGCTAAGGTATGCCATGCTAATGAGGCCTTTTCAGAAGTAAAAGTTTTTGGGAGGGGGGGGGCCCACTCTTGCCGCTATTGTGGCTTAATAGTGGGACCTGTGAACTTGAGATGCAGCCCAACATGTAGCCCCTCGCCTGCCCTATCCGTTGCTGTGTCGTTCCCATCACTTTCTTGAATTGCCCAGATTTTCACACAAGGAAACCTTAGCGAGCATCGGCGAAATACAAAAATGCTCGGGTCGCCCATTGACTTCAATGGGGTTCGTTACTCGAAACGAACCCTCGAGCATCGCGAAAAGTTCGTCCCGAGTAACGAGCACCCAAGCATTTTGGTGCTCGCTCATCTCTAGTCTAGACCCATTAAGGCAACACAGACATCACTGATAATACGGCTTTGGTGTACAGAAAACTGGAATATTGGGATTTTTTCCTACTGCAACAGATTCCAATCTCAATGATACTGATATCTAATATTGAGTGAATCAAAACAGTCGAACTTTGTTTCAGATCAAATGCTACTAAAAGTTTGTGAACCCAAACCTCGGGTGGTTCATCTCGGCCAAACCCACTAAAACTATTTTTCATCTTTTGCTTCTCCTCCTCCATAAATGTATGTGCTTTATAAATTAAGACAATTGTTATGAGGAATAGACTCAAGCAAAACCCAGGGAGAGCATACAAACTACATGCAGATGTTGTGCTTGGTCAAATGTAAACCTAGGATCTCAGCGCCCTGAGGAAATAATGCTAACCACTGAGCCACTATTCTTCTTCCTCTTCCTCTGGAGAAGAGGAAGGGGATGGAGAAGAAGCACGGTGACTCAATGGTTAGCATTGTAGCCTGGCAGCACTTGGATCGAAGGTTCAAATCTGACCAAGGACAACATCTGAATGGAGTTTGTATGTTCTCTTTATGTTTGGGAGGGTTTATTTCTCATAATAATCACCTTTACGTATATAGCACATATATTTACAGAGGAGGAAGAAGAGCAAGAAACAAGAGCAAGAAGAAGCACGGCGGTTCAGTGGTTAGAGTTTGCATGGAGTTTGTATGTTCTTCCTGTGTTTGTGTGGGTTTATTCCTCATAATTATTATCAATTTCATTTACATAGTGCATACCGTTATTGAGGAGGAGGAGGAAGAATAATAACTTTTAGGGCTCTTTGATAGTGTTATACGCCAGTGTTAAGGGTAGTGGTGAGGTTTTCGTTTGGTTTGAACTAATTTGGACTGAACCAAACTCTTTGCCAAAATTCGATAAACTGGTTGAACCAAACTTTTTAAAAGTTCACTCATTGCTACTGATATCATTATTCAAGCCCTTCTGGAAATCTGCCTAAAGGCCCATTTAGATGGGATGAGTGTCAGGCAAACGATGCCCGACATTCGTCCCCGCACATACTCGCTCCCATGCACCTGCACGGGAGCTAGTATCGCTGGCTCACGGTGGGGAGGCTGCAGAAGATTTCTCTCCGATAATGCAGCATAAACGATGGACGATGAGCTAATTGCTGATCGCTCAATGTAAATAGCAGCCATTCAGTATTGAACGGCCGCTATGTTAAGGCAATGGAGAGGGGTGGGGGAGCGCAAGGAGAGAAATCACCTGCAGCCTCCCTGCTGTGAGCCAGCGATACTAGCTCCTGTGCAGGTGCACGAGAGCGAGTATGTGCGGGGACAAGTGTCAGGCATCGTCTAAATGGGCCTTTATATGAGCTGTTTAAGTCAGAAGGGAAAGCATTGAGTAGGCTCAGAAACTGCGCCCACTTCTCATGTGGCAAGTGCTAGTTCTCTTACACAGCTGACACCTACAGTGGCTGTTTCTGACACCCACATGCAGTGGCTGGAATCAGAGATAACTCCCATCTTGACCACTTAACCCTTCAGATACCACAATTAATGCTCACCGTGGCATCTAAGTGGTTAGGTAAAAGGAGGAAGCTTACTCTTTCACTTGATCAGCCGCCCTGAGATGGAACTGTGGAGTGCTGAATGATTGACATAGCAATAGGCGGCCGAGTAAATGCCTCAAACCGTACAATCATAGTATTTCTTTTACACCTTGATGACAGCTCAGATACAATACCTTGCACTATAGATTGTATGTTCCACTAGGGAATAGAGATGAGCGAACGTACTCGTTTCGAGTAATTACTCAATCGAGCACCGCGATTTTCGAGTACTTCCGTACTCAGGTGAAAAGATTTGGGGGGCGCCGGGGGGCGGGGGGAGGCGTGGCAGAGCAGGGGGTAGTAGCGGGGAACAGGCGGGAGCCCTCTCCCTCTCCCCCCCACTCCCCGCTGCAACCACCCACTCACCCACAGCGCCCCCCCGAATCTTTTCACCCGAGTACGGAAGTACTCGAGAATCGCGGCGCTCGGGCAAAAAAGGAGCATGGCCGAGTAGGTTCGCTCATCTCTACTAGGGAACTAAAATAAAAACTGCAAGAAAAAGTTTAATAAAATGCTTAAAATTCAAATAATAAAAGTTAAAATAAAGTTTTCCAATTGTTTTACATCCAAAAATATAAACAATAAAAAATATAATATAATTTTCATTGCCATGCCTGAAAGAAGCCTGAACTAATAAAGTATGATGTTATTTACTATACAGTCAACACCTTAAAAAAGGGAAATGCCAGAATTGCAGTTTTTTGTCACCTTATCTCCCAAGAAAGTTGAACCAAAAAATGATCAAAAGGTCATAAATACCATAAAGTAAGCCAATAAAAAACAATCAAAGCTACAGCTCAGCCCACAAGAAAACAAGCCCTCAAAAAGTTCCATCAAACATTTAATCAAAAAGACATGGGGCCCTGATTATGGTGTCTCAATTTTTAGTGGAAAAGGTTTTATATTTTTTAAAAAACAGTAAAATGTAGCAAACACTATCAAATTTGGTATTGCCGTAATTATATTGACCCATACTGTCATGTTTACCTCTCAGTGAGCGCAATACAAAGAAAACCCCCCAAAAAGTGACAGAACTGTGTTATCTTTTTTCCATTCCATCCTACTTAAAAAAGTTTAAATGTTTTTCAGTACATTATTTAGTACATTTGATGCAACTAGAGATGAGCGAACGTACTCGTCCGAGCTTGATAATCGTTCGAGTATTAGCGTGTTCGAGATGCTCGTTACGCGTGACGAGTACCACGCGATGTTCGAGTTACTTTCACTTTCATCTCTGAGACGTTAGCGCGCTTTTCTGGCCAATAGAAAGACAGGGAAGGCATTACAACTTCCCCCTGCGACGTTCAAGCCCTATACCACCCCCTGCAGTGAGTGGCTGGCGAGATCAGGTGTCACCCGAGTATATAAATCGGCCCCTCCCGCGGCTTGCCACAGATGCATTCTGACAGAGATCAGGGACAGTGCTGCTGGTGCCGGAGCTGCTATAGGGAGAGCGTTAGGAGTTATTTTAGGCTTCAAGAACCCCAACGGTCCTTCTTAGGGCCACATCTAACCGTGTGCAGTAGTGTGGAGGCTGCTTTTTGCAGTGTTGCACATTTTTGTTTTTGTATATCGGCCGTGCAGAGCATTATGTCCTGCAGTAATTTTACATTGTCCAGGGCCAGTAGTGGTGAGGCAGGGACAGAAGACATATTTAGTGTATATGGGCAGTGGGCCTTTCCAAAAACATTTGGGAAAAAAAATCTATTTGGGCTGCCTGTGACCGTCCTCAGTGTACTGGGTCTGTGCTGGGGGTAGTTGTCCTAATTCATACGCAGCCAGCTAAGTGTTACAGCAGGCCTGCGCAAAATTCTTTCCTGCCTCTGTGTTGCCTCTTACATCACCGCTGTATTCCTGTCCACAAGTGTACTGGGTCTCTGCTGGGGGTAGTTGTCCTAATTCATACGCAGCCAGCTAAGTGTTACAGCAGGCTTGCGCAAAATTCTTTCCTGCCTCTGTGTTGCCTCTTACATCACCGCTGTATTCCTGTCCACAAGTGTACTGGGTCTCTGCTGGGGGTAGTTGTCCTAATTCATACGCAGCCAGCTAAGTGTTACAGCAGGCTTGCGCAAAATTCTTTCCTGCCTCTGTGTTGCCTCTTACATCACCGCTGTATTCCTGTCCACAAGTGTACTGGGTCTCTGCTGGGGGTAGTTGTCCTAATTCATACGCAGCCAGCTAAGTGTTACAGCAGGCTTGCGCAAAATTCTTTCCTGCCTCTGTGTTGCCTCTTACATCACCGCTGTATTCCTGTCCACAAGTGTACTGGGTCTCTGCTGGGGGTAGTTGTCCTAATTCATACACAGCCAGCTAAGTGTTACAGCAGGCTTGTGCAAAATTCTTTCCTGCCTCTGTGTTGCCTCTTACATCACCGCTGTATTCCTGTCCACAAGTGTACTGGGTCTCTGCTGGGGGTAGTTGTCCTAATTCATACGCAGCCAGCTAAGTGTTACAGCAGGCTTGCGCAAAATTCTTTCCTGCCTCTGTGTTGCCTCTTACATCACCGCTTTATTCCTGTCCACAAGTGTACTGGGTCTCTGCTGGGGGTAGTTGTCCTAATTCATACGCAACCAGCTAAGTGTTACAGCAGACTTGCGCAAAATTCTTTCCTGCCTCTGTGTTGCCTCTTACATCACCGCTGTATTCCTGTCCACAAGTGTACTGGGTCTCTGCTGGGGGTAGTTGTCCTAATTCATACGCAGCCGGCTAAGTGTTACAGCAGGCTTGCGCAAAATTCTTTCCTGCCTCTGTGTTGCCTCTTACATCACCGCTGTATTCCTGTCCACAAGTTTACTGGGTCTCTGCTGGGGGTAGTTGTCCTAATTCATACGCAGCCAGCTAAGTGTTACAGCAGGCTTGCGCAAAATTCTTTCCTGCCTCTGCTGTGCGTTCCGTAAGCGAAGTCAGCCTCCAACCACAAGCCAATAAGCGGCACATTTAATTACAGCGTTCTGTTTCTGCACTACTGGTAATACACCATGCTGAGGGGTAGGGGTAGGCCTAGAGGACGTGGACGCGGGTGAGGACGCGGAGGCCCAAGTCAGGGTGTGGGCACAGGCCGAGCTCCTGATCCAGGTGTATCGCAGCCGACTGCTGCGGGATTAGGAGAGAGGCACGTTTCTGGCGTCCCCACATTCATCTCACAATTAATGGGTCCACGCGGTAGACCTTTATTAGAAAATGAGCAGTGTGAGCAGGTCCTGTCGTGGATGGCAGAAAGTGCATCCAGCAATCTACCGACCACCCAGAGTTCTGCGCCGTCCACTGCTGCAACTCTGAATCCTCTGGCTGCTGCTCCTCCTTCCTCCCAGCCTCCTCACTCCATTACAATGACACATTCTGAGGAGCAGGCAGACTCCCAGGAACTGTTCCCGGGCCCCTGCCCAGAATGGCCAGCAATGGTTCCTCTCCCACCGGAGGAGTTTGTCATGACCGATGCCCAACGGATAAGCGTACCCGCCTGTCAACCGACAGTGCCGACAGGCTTACACTCATCAAGATGAACAAAGCCTGGATTTCCCCAGACTTCTCTTCTCCACCAGCGGACAGCAGCGGTACCTAAACAATACGTAGGCTGCACCCGCGGATGGAAGCATCGTTCTCTATCACCATCCAAAACGGGGACCTTTTTGCTTCATCAATCTGTGTATAATATTCATCCTCCTCCTCCTGCTCCTCCTCCTGAAACCTGACGTAATCACGCCGAACGGGCAATTTTTCTTAGGCCCACAAGGCTCAGTCATATAATTTTTGTAAACAATTTTTATACGTTTCAATGCTCATTAAAGCGTTGAAACTTTCACCTGAACTAATTTTTATTTTAACTGGGCTGCCTCCAGGCCTAGTTACAAATTAAGCCACATTAACCAAAGCGATTAATGGGTTTCACCTGCCCTCTTGGTTGGGCATGGGCAATTTTTCTGAGGTACATTAGTACTGTTGGTACACCAATTTTTTGGGGCCCTCGCCTACAGTGTAATCCAATTAATTTTTTGCCCACCTGCATTAAAGCTGACGTTACATCAGCTGTGTTGGGCACTGCAATGGGATATATTTATGTACCGCCGGTGGGTTCCAGGGAGCCACCCATGCTGTGGGTCCACAGGGAGTTGTAACTGCATGTGTTTACTTCTAAAGAACCCCAGTCTGACTGGGGCATGCAGTGTGGGCCGAAGCCCACCTGCATTAAACATGACATTACCTCAGCTGTGCTGGGCAATGCAATGGCATATATTTATGTACCGCCGGTGGCTTCCTGGCACCCACCCATGCTGTCGGTCCACACGGAGTTGTAACTGCATGTGTCTACTTCTAAAGAACCCCAGTCTGACTGGGGCATGCAGTGTGGGCCGAAGCCCACCTGCATTTAATCGGACGTTACCTCAGCTGTGATGGGCACTGCAATGGGATACATTTATGTACAGCCGGTGGGTTCCAGGGAGCCACCCATGCTGTGGGTGCACACGGAATTCCCATTGCGGAGTTGTACCTGCCTGTAACTATTTATAAAACACCGCGGTCTGACTGGGGCATGCAGACACCTTGACAGAATGAATAGTGTGTGGCACATAGGTTCCCCATTGCTATGCCAACGTGTGCAGCTCCTGATGGAGGTGGCACAGGATTGGATTTCTCATTGCTTCTGTACAGCATTGTGGGCTATCTCCCCGCCCCTTTTAAAGAGGGTCGCTGCCTAGCCGTGCCAACCCTCTGCAGTGTGTGCCTGCAGTTCCTCCTCATGGCAGACGCACTTATAAATAGACATGAGGGTGGTGTGGCATGAGTGCAGCTGAAGGCTGCGCAGGGACAGTTTGGTGTGCGCTGTGGACACTGGGTCGTGCGGGGGGGGGGGGGTTGGGCAGCATGTAACCCAGGAGAAGTGGCACCGGAGTGTCCTGCAGGCAGTGATTGTGCTTTGTTGGAGGTAGTGTGGTGCTTAGCTAAGGTATGCATTGCTAATGAGGGCTTTTCAGAAGTAAAAATTGTTGGGAGGGGGGGGGGGGGGCCACTCTTGCCACTATTGTGGCTTAATAGTGAGACCTGGGAACTTGAGATGCAGCCCAACATGTAGCCCCTCGCCTGCCCTATCCGTTGCTGTGTCGTTCCCATCACTTTCTTGAATTGCCTAGATTTTCACAAATGAAAACCTTAGCGAGCATCGGCGATATACAAAAATGCTCGGGTCGCCCATTGACTTCAATGGGGTTCGTTACTCGAAACGAACCCTCGAGCATCGCGATAATTTCGTCCCGAGTAACGAGCACCCGAGCATTTTGGTGCTCGCTCATCTCTAGATGCAACCATTAAAGAATACAACATGAAGAAAAAAAACCTTATACCGCTATGTTGGTGGAAAAATTTAAAAGTTATAGCTCTGGGAAGGCGAAGATGAAAAAATGACCGTGAAGAAATGAAAAATGACTACAGGGAGAAGCTGTTGATGCTAACTTATTTGACGAGTGAAGTCAGTGAGCTGTGGAAACTTTGATAGACTATGAATCATATTAGCAAAACTAGAGCTTCCCCGATGGTGGGTGGCATAATGTATTTTTTAGGGTTTCATCTTTGCTTAGCACCTATCTCATCATTTAGCATTGACAGTGAGGAGCAACATTGATGCAGGTGATTAGTAACCAAAGCTGCAGCAAACTAATAAGGTCAGTCTATTGAAGAGTTTATTTTATGTCCATGGAACCCAATTTATAACAGTTGGAAACCACCTTAAAGCTATCCTCAGTACTGTCTGTATTGAAGCAGCCCAGTTTAGTACTGAGGGCACAGCTCTCAATGACTTCAATGGAAGCTGTGCCTGAAGTACCAAATGGAGTCTAGCGATCAGCTAATCGGTGGAGATCCCAAGTGTAAAACGCTCATTGATCAACTGTTGATGACCTATCCTGGATTCTGGTTCCAGGTGACTATGCATTTGTTGCTTCACTCTTGAAGTGCCCTAGATCGTGCTGCTGGCACCGTATCTGTTTCTATCCTCTGGGTAGGTCATTCATCAGACCCTCACTGATCAATTGCTGATGACCTATCTTTAGGGTAGGTCATCGATCAGAACCCAACTGATCAACTATTTATGACCTATCCTGAGGATAGGTCATTAATAGTAAAAGGCCCGGACGACTACTTTAAAATGTTTTCTTCCCAGCTTAGGTCAAAACGTTGCTATTAAATTCTTGGAGGAATGAAGACTTTAAAATTTTGCACCTTGAATGCTGTCACGTCTTCCTTCTATGATTCTAGACTAGATTCATAGATTCTGTGTCCAGGTGACTATGCATTTGTTGCCTCACTATAAAAGTACTTTAGGTTGTGCTGCTGGCACCCTATTTGTTTCTGTCCTGTGGGTGGGTCATCCATCAGACCCCAACTGATCAATGGTTAATGATCTATTCTGATGGTGGGTAATCTGTCAGACCCCAACTAATCAACTGTTGATGACCTATCCATCAGACCCCAACTGATCAACTGTTGATGACCTATCCATCAGACCCCAACTGATCAACTGTTGATGACCTATCCTGAGGGTAGGCCATCCACAACACCCCAACTGATCAACTGTTGATGAGATGACCTATCCTGAGGGTAGGTCATCCGTCAGACCCCAGCTGATCAACTGTTGATGACCTATCCTGAGATTAAGCCATCCACCAGACCCCAACTGATCAACTGCTGATGACCTATCCTGAGGGTAGGTCATCAGTCAGACCCTGACAGATCAACTGTTGTTGACCTATCCTGAGGGTAGGTCATCCACCAGACCCCAACTGATCAACTGCCAACAATAGTAAAAGTCCTGGGCAACTACTTTAAAATGTTTTCATCCCATCTTTAGTGCATATCCTTTTACTGCCCCTCCAAAACCCCTGATTTTATTGGTATGAGCATGGCAGAAAAAAATAGGGCATGCTTCATAAGATGCCATGTGCATATTCTCTCCAAATGGAGCTCAAATGGTAGAATGAAGATGTTGTATAGCTCTATGCTAGGGAGTCATACAATCTCCGTATACTGCTATACATGTTTTTTTACACAACTCTGCTGTGTGCATGGCGCTTATTGTCCTTTTTACGTGCTACTCAGTAAGCAGGGCTGATTTGTTTTCTAAGTACTTTGGTTGCCGAATGACTAATTAAACTTCCAATGTGTCCATTACACAGCTGCAGCAATTAAACTGCAAATTTCTGCTAATGAACCATAAATAAAAACAGTGCGCAAATGTTATATTCCATATGTGGCAAAGACATATAAACGTTGGAAACTCTGCAGCCTCAATCTTCAATATTGCACCACCCAGAGTTACCTATAATTGTGGCGTGACATTAGGAACTGTCTCTCTGCGGGATCTGGCAGCAGCTTTAATTAAGTGGCTGTAGGTGCTCTTTCATGAGCGCACTATGAGGAGGTAAAGGCTTCAACAACATCCGTTTAGAACATATTCCTGAGCTTTAATACCAATCTCTGAAGTGAAGTATAAAAAAGTCAGTAGTAAGCATAAAAAGCAAATATAGCCACTGCTACATATTGACTTGTGGAAAGTGACTGTGCTCCATGGCATGGATGGAGGCAAGAGACCAGCTATGCAATGGAAACTGAAGGACCTTTTACATGGGACGGAACAGGTTGCATGACGCATCACAAGCCACAGTTATTTCCTCACCATGATCTGCAGGCTACCTGCTGAATTGAAAATGGTTTAAAACCTGCCTGCAATTCTGCATCAAAATGAGCAGCTAGACCTGCAGATTTTGGTGTGGAATTCCGCAGCTGTGGATTGGGCGTAACTTGTGTCCCATGTGGAAGGTCCCTAATAATTCTTTCCGGGATATGGGATTGACTACAAAATCATTGGTGGGATTTGTTAATCCAATACTGACAATGAAGTTTTAGGATACAGAGTTCTCTACTAGAGATGAGCGAGTATACTCGCTTACGCACATTACTCGAGCGAGTAGGGCCTTAGCCGAGCATCTCCCCGCTCATCTCTAAAGATTCGGGGGCCGGCGGGGGGTGGGAAGCGGCAGGGGAGAGCGGAGAGGAACGGAGGGGAGATCTCTCTCTCCCCCTGCCCCCCCCCCCCCCCCCCCCGGCAACTCACCCGGCACTCGAACCTTTAGAGACGAGCGGGGAGATACTCGGCTAAGGCACTACTCGCTCAAGTAATGTGCCTTAGCGAGTATACTCGCTCATCTCTATTCTCAACCCTTTAGTGAAGCTGCCTTCTTTGGCCATAAGAGTGCAACAATTTTCGGGGGATTTTCATCTCCACATTTCAAGGGCCATCATTTTTTAAATTTTTCCATCCACATAGCCGTATGAGGGCTTGTTTTTTGCATGGCGAACTGTAGTTTTTATTGGTTACCTTTTTGGGTAAATATAATGTATTGTATAACTTTTTATAAAAACTCACATTTTTTTTTTCATTCCCTGTAGCGGACTTGAACCAGTAAAGCCATGATAAGGCATTGTATTACTTGTATATTCACATGGCAGGCCTGGATGCCATTGTCTGGTATCTGGTTGCCATGGCAATCCATCGGCCCTCCGCAATTACATAACGGAGGGCCATTGACATCACAGAGAGTTCACACTCTCTCTCTGTGAACCCTTTACATGTAAGGGGTTTGCAGTGGCAATAAGGTTGTAAGTGCCCCAAGGGCAATCACAAGTCCGTGATATGCTCAAGCTCTTGCCACTAAATGCTGCCTAATGCCGGTCTCTTGGCCTTCAATGACGGCTCCACAGCTCAACTACCACACTGCTACTCGTACTGAATTTCTGGCCTGGCACATGTGCAGTTCTCTTCCTTCTGTCAATAAGTCGGTTGCTAACAGCAAGTAAGAGTATTGTGCGTGCACCACGTCAGGATTTCAGTGGTGATAGCAGTGCCATAGTAGAACGGTGGAGCCATTAGTCAAGGGGATGATGTTGGGCAGCATTTACTGCGGAGAGCTGGAGCACATGTTGGCTTAGAGCTGCTCTCGGGGCACTTGCATCCTCATTACCATAATCAATAAAAGTTATTTTTCTCTGCGATGATAAGACTGTCTGCTGCCATAAATGTATGTTTGAACGTATGTTAATCCTTTCCAATCCACTGTCTGACGTCTGAAGACAATCTAATTGAAGGCTATACAGCTCTGATGTCAGAAGACGTCCAGCAGGGTATTCTTACTGTATATTACTGGCCGCTCTGTTATCGGGGGCCTCTCCAGCATGTCACATACTGCAGTACTGGCTCTAGCTAGCAGACAGCGCCATTGTATAATGGCAGAAAGAGGAAGCCCCCCAGGAAACCCTGAATCCAAAATTGGATTGCAAAGGGTTAAAGCTCCCTGCCTAGCACTTCATTTATTTAGTAACCATAAGGGACCTGATATTCCCTTCAAAGCAAATGTTCACCCTTGGCTACAGTACCATTTTGGTTAGAATTTCTTTCGAAATAGGTTTGGTCTGTAAGCACCTATGGCCAAGTGGTCACTTAGCGACCTTTTACATGACTTGATCATCAGGCAATAACGTTTGCTCCAACATTCCCATTTGCCCAATCAGGTTGCGTACAAGGGCCAATGACCAGCTGCTGAATGAGCATACGTGCATTCATCGACTGATTGATAAGTTAATGCAAGCATACAAAATGTTCACTGGTCAACTACACATTAAGGAGATGACCAATAATAGCAGTATGAGGAAGAAGGATTGTTAGTCCCCATATTACTGATAATCTGTTCATGTAGACAAACAATCGATTGTTGATCAGGTTGTTCTTTGCTCATGTAAAAAGCAACCTCATGTTCACTCCTGTCTGTGCTCACGATAAGCTTAAGGCCCCTTTACACAAGCCGAGAACCTCGTGAGTCTCACTCATCATTCAGTGGTTGGCCGCAGAGGCGTAACTTGAAGCTGCTGGGCCCCAATGCAAAACCTGGAACAGGGCCCCCAACTGTAATGCTTTATTCATAGTACTGGGCTCCCTATATGAAGAGGGGAGGCTTTATGGGCCCCCTAAGGCTCCTGGGCCCGGGTGCAACCGCATCCCCAGCATCCCCTATAGTTACGCCCCTGGTTGGCTGCATTTATACTGAACAATTATCCTTCAGTTTCACACATTTGCATGATGTTCTGAACGATAATTGGTCCGTCTAAACGGGGTGTTAAGACTTTTTCAATACAGATTTTGTTTTTATCTGAATAGGAAGGAACAAGCAGAGCGGCTCCCAGACTCAAGAGCAGAATCTACAATGGTCATCTGACATCTCCTTCTTTCAAGGGAATGTGTCATGTGTAAATTATGTATTGTAGAAATCAAGTTTTTATGTTAAACATATAACTTAGAATTTTTGTTGATTTTTTTTTTTATTATTTGGATGCCTGGATCTACATTAAAAAATCTTAAAATCATACAGTTTTCACACTGACGGCTAAACCTGATAACAGTCTGAAACTTTCTGCTCCGTGGAGAAAACTTTGCAGCAATTATCCCATTATCATCACAAGCAGGATTGTAATAAGTTAATCAAAATACTAATGACCACCTGTCCGTGAGTAAGTGAGATACATGCTTCACCCCTGATCACATGACGGTGACATCATCAATGGTCCTAAAACATAAAACGTGCAGAGCCTGACAGCAGCCGTGTGCTTACAGGACCTGTGACAATGCCACTGTCATGTGACCAGTCACCTGGGATCTGTGTCCATAAGTGAGTTACATGCCCCGCCTTTGATCACATGATGGTGACATCATCACTCCTGTACAGATTATGGGCAGACTACATCCTCTACAAACCCCCGCAGCCTCAGTTGCTATGGAATACTAACTAACACCTATCTGTAAGAGAGTGACTGTGTGAGTTACATGTGCAGATGCACCCATAATGGAATCAGTCACCGGGGCTATGAGCTCATGACAGTGATGTCATCACATGTCATTCACTTTATTAAAAACCTGCATAGCCAGACAGCAGCCGTGTGCTTACAGTACCTGGATGATGTCGCCCCCATGTGATCAGTCACCTGTGTGGGCTCACATGACCAGGGGGTGATCAGTGCTGTGCTGGTTGTGATTCCTGTTGTATGGGATGAAGAATGTATGTAGCAGAACCGTAAGTGTGTGTGACATGCATGTAGCAATACTGTGTGTATGTGACGTGCATGTAGCAGTGCTGTGCGTGTGTGACGTGCATGTAGCAGTGCTGTGCGTGTGTGATGTGCATGTAGCACAGCTGTGTGTGTGATGTGCATGTAGCAGAGCTATGTGTGTGACGTACATGCGACAGAGCTGTGCAGCGCATTGCGTCACCAGAAACAAAATATACCATTGCTTCATGTGGATATTAAGAGAAAAAGATTATGTTCCTCAGATCCAGAATCTCCACCGGAAACATTCTTAGAGTGATTACCTCAATAATACTGTGCCATAAGGAGGTAACATTTGGTGGTGCATGGAGTGCCAATGGCTCCATAGGGTCTTTGTGTGTCTGTGCAGAAGTTCCGCCATGTGCAAGATGTCTTTATGTGGGAAGTTCGTCCAATTCTCTAGTACATAAAACTCATTTTGGAAGGGCACGATTTTTCCCTAAATTATGGATGGCCTGAAACCCCCATATGGCCTCAGACCTGTTTTGTATGCCATAATAATCCTTATTACAAGGGTTGAATTAGTTACTGTATATAATTAAGCATACAACATTTCCACAGTGAATAGAGTTTGACTGAATGTATGGAATCGGTAGGTCATACGGGTACATGTATGTGAGGCTTTCATTTCATTGTTTTTTGTTTCTCTCAAACATGACCTTTAAAACGTGCGTTCGCTTCAGACTGGTAAACCGGGGAAATAAAAGCCAGCACTGATTAAATAGTGACATTAAGGACAATAAGTGGATTTAATAAAATGATGATTGAATGTTGACTTTACTTAAACTGCAGGCTCGGAGCTAATTGTGTGCAGCGAAAAAATAGTCTCTCTGGATATTGTAGTTTTCAGGTAGGTTTTAGACAGAAAGCAAAAAAAGAAGAGGTCATGTCACGCACAAAAGAAAAATCTTTTATGGACTCAAAGAACACATAGCGGCCCCGTGAGCTTTGAAATTAAAAGTTCAATTATTACTGAAGTTTAATGTATTTAGAATTGTGGCTACTGCAAAGATTACTAGTCAAATGTTTTAAATGAATTATCCAAATCTACACTTGTAAAAAGTACAATGAATAGAACTGTGTAATACTTTATGTCACCTGCGGGGGTGCCGTAGGGAAATTGAGCATATGACAAGTTCCTTCATTGATTGCAGGGGATCAATAAGGGCGCCCACCCACTGGCGATTTTTTTCCCTGCGAAATTCGCAGCATTTTTTTCTCTGCAGGGGTCTATGGGACTTGTAATGTTAAAATCGCGATCACGCAAAATCGCGATTTCGCGGTAAATTGCGATTTTGCGCGATCGCGATTTTAACATTACAAGTCCCATAGACCCCTGCAGAGAAAAAAATGCTGCGAATTTCGCAGGGAAAAAAATCGCCAGTGGGTGGGCGCCCTAAGGGTGCTTTAACCTATAGTGGAATATTTGGTGCGGATGACTCTGCACCAAAATCTACATTTCTAATTAAAGGGGTGGACCTGATTATATTTTTATCTTTGGCTTATGTTTATTCTTATCTGCTATATTTTAAAGGGGTTTATGACAAATCATAAGGTTATGGATAGGGGATAATTTATGATCGGTGGGGTTCAGACTGATGTGACCTCCACATATCCCAAGAAGTAGGGTCTGGTTGGTCCGCGAATGAATGCAGCAGAGATTACCAAGTGCAAGCCCTTTGGCAATCTCCAGAGCTGTCATTGTAGTGAATGGAATAGTGGCATGCCTGTGTGACCTCCACCCCATTCACTCGTGGACAGATTGGACCCCTGTTCTTGGGATTGGTGGGGGGTCTCAGTGGTTGGACCCCATCGATCATAAAGTTAGGGCATAACATTATAACTTGGCACAACCACAAGTATTCAGGTGCCTTTGAGATTTTGACCATCTTGGTTATGGTGGTGATGATGTGCGGCACAGCATAGGTCATAAAGGGGGAGTAACTGTTAATGCTCAACGTCCCCTTCTAGAAAGAAATAGAAAAAAAAAATATGTGTTCAGGGTGATGACACAGTAAAGAGACAAGAGAGAATAGCTGAAAAAAGTCAGTGTTGGTCAAGAGAGTGAATATGCAGATATCTACGGCCTGTCATTTAATTCCTGGGGTAGATTTTGTGCAACAACTACCACTAAGTGACACAGCAGTCATGAGAACAGCAAAGTATGCGCAGATCATCGGTCAGTTAATTGAGGTTATTACAGCTGTCGTCGACGTTATCACCTTCATCCAGACCAATATTATAACAGCAATAAAGACTCTAGCAGCATCGGCAGTCATTAGCCCCTTCCTGACAGGTGCCACATATGGAACCGGCTCAGTAGCGAAGCCTGCTACATACATGGTGGGTTACAGCCGTCTTTGACGGCTGATACCCGCCGGTAACAGTCGCCTTCTGTTAATTCTTTAAATGCTACTATCAAATCTGACAGCGGCATTGAAATGCCCCAATCGGCTTTAGTGGCTCCCAAATGCACCCCTCCTCCCCCACGTAAGGTGATAGGGGGGATGCCATTCAGTTGTCATGGCAACCTGGGTCCTTCTGAATGCCCATAGGGCTGCCATGAAAGATTGCCTACTAGAGATGAGCGAGTATACTCGCTAAGGCACATTACTCGAGCGAGTAGTGCCTTAGTCGAGTATCTCCCCACTCGTCTCTAAAGATTCGGGGGCCGGCGCAGGTGACAGGCGAGTTACGTCGGGGAGCTGGAGGGAACGGGGGGGAGAGAGGGAGAGAAAGATCTCCCCTCTGTTCCTCCCCGCTCTCCCCCGCGGCTCCCCACCCCCCGCCGGCCCCCGGATCTTTAGAGACTAGCGGGGAGATACTCGGCTAAGGCACTACTCGCTCGAGTAATGTGCCTTAGCAAGTATACTCGCTCATCTCTATTGCCTACCAATGCGTGCCTATGACAAATCTTGATAGATTGTTTGATTGCTCATGCAGTATAATGCTATACTATAGTATTGCCTTATACTGTATTCTGACCAGCAATCTCAAGCTAAAGTTCCCTACGGGGATTAAACAAAAATGTAAAAAGAATAGAGATGAGTGAACGTACTCGGATAAGCACTACTCGTCCGAGTAATGTGCTTTATCCGAGTACCGCTGTGCTCATCTTGAAAGATTCGGGGAGCACCGCTGCTGACAGGTGAGTTGCGGCGGGGAGCAGGGGAGAGCGGACGGGAGAGAAGGAGAGAAAGATCTCCCCTCCGTTCCTCCCGGCTCTCCCCTGCAGCTCCCCGCTCCGTGCCGGCACCCGAACCTTTCAAGACGAGCACAGCGATACTCGGATAAAGCACATTACTCGGACGAGTAGTGCTTATCCGAGTACGTTCGCTCAACCTTTAAAAAAGAAGTAAAAAAAGTTTTATTAATTATTAGAAAAAAATTAAAGTTATTAAAAGTTTAAAAAAAGACCGTTCTCCCAGTTGTCAATGCCAAAATTGTATTTTTTGGGTCACCTTCATAGCGATCCGAAAGTTGTAAGTCGTAGCAATATTAATAAAAACTGTAGGTCACCGTGCCAAAAAAAAAAAAAAACAGCATCATACAATCCAATCAACGAAAAACAATAAAAAATTAGGAAAGCAAATAAAAAAAGTATATAATTTTAAGCAGTACTGCTTAAAAAAACTGCATACATTTGGTATCACTGTGATCGTACTGACCCACAGGATGAAGATAGCACGTCAATCTCATTGCACTGTAAACGTAGTAGAAACAAAGTCCACCCCTCTCCCCCAAAAATGTGCCATTGCAATTTTTTTCATTTCTCCACACTTAGAAATAGTTTAAAGTTTTCCGGCACATGATGGCATGTTAAATGGTACCACTGAAAAAAATAACTCGGCCCTCAAGAAAACAAGCCCTCATGTAGCCATGTAGCTAGAAAAATAAAAGTGCCGTGATTTTTTGAAAGTGAGGAGGGAAAAAACAAAATGACAAAAAAAAGAGAAAGACTGCAGTGGGAAGCTGTTACAGTTATTGCGCAGCTTGTGGTGTTTCGGTTCTTCTTCTATTACTGGGTGACCCACTTCCAAGAATCCCATCGAGAAAGAGCATTGTTTTACATACTCTGACAAACCCTTGGAGCTTTCTGCATAGAAAATGCTTATGGATTTGAAAGTAGCAAGTCCGCATCAAAATCCGCATTTAGACATGCAGAATATTACGCAACGTCTTCTGTGACGTGTAAAAGCCCCCTAAAAGTTTAAAGCAAATGCAAATTGTTCATTGCATAATGAAAAGTTGCGCGATTTTCCAACAATCTGTCTATATCATTCCTCATCCTCATCGATCTCAAGATCTCCACTTGCTGTTGTTCAATAGGAACTTTTATTATTTACCTCTAAGGGGTCTCCGACTCTCTGTCCACTGTCTCTAACACCATGCCCACCCTTTTTCTAAAAACTTAACCTCTCAAAAACTGGCCTTCTCGTTTTTCCACCCTCAACCAGCCGACCTCCCGCAACGTCTCCATATCAGTAGATAGCACTACCATATTCCCCAGACAGCACACCCGCTGCCTAGGGGTCACACTGGACTCGGATCTGTCCTTTACCCCCCACATCCAATCTCTGGCCCGAACATGCCACCTACACCTCAGGCCGTTCCTGACCACGGACACGCTAAAGACACTCGTTGTTGCCGTCATCCATTCCAGACTCAACCACTGCAACTCTCTGCTCATTAGCCTTCCCCACACCAGGCTCTAGCCCCTTCTCAGACACTTCCACAGTATGCCAGTCGCTGCACTGGCTGCCTATGTATTACAGAACTCAATTTAAGCTTATCACCCTCCCTCATAGAGCTCTCCATGGCACCGCGCCACCGTACATCACTTTTCTCCTGTCCGTACATCTCCTAGCTCACGCACTTCGCTCTGCCGACACAGTCAGGCTAGACATCCCCTAATGAACCTCACACGCTCGCCTCCAGGACTTCACCAGAGCAGCACTGACCCTATGGAATGCTCCAAGACATCCTGACAATCCCTGCTGCACAGAATTTCAAACGTGCCCTAAAGACTCACCTCTTCAATGAAGCATACCAACTCTCCTAATTTAGTCCTTGCCCTCAAATGACGCCCTCCTGTATACTCCCTGTGCCACATCTCCTGTACCAGTCCAACCCGTCCTGATTGAGTTCTCCCATGCATCAAAGCGATGCGGAATACATTATCGCTATACAAATAAAGATTATTATTAGAGATGAGCGAGCCTACTCGGCCACGCCCCTTTTTCGCCCGAGCACCACGATTTTCGAGTACTTCCGTACTCGAGCGAAAAGATTCGGGGGGCGCCGTGGGTGAGTGGGGGGTTGCAGCGGGGAGTGGGGGGGAGAGGGAGAGAGGGCTCCCCCCTGTTCCCCACTGCTACCCCCGCTCCGCCACGCCTCCCCCCCGCCCCACGGCGCCCCCCGAATCTTTTCACCCGAGTACTGAAGTACTCGAAAATGGCGGTGCTCGATTGAGTAATTACTCGAAACGAGTAGGTTCGCTCATCTCTAATTATTATATATTATTATTATTACAGGCCATGGGATGGATGGACACACAAATGCACATAGTGACTAACAAGGCCCAGTATGGTCATCATTTACGCATTTTTGAAATATTTGCAGCATTTGAGTCTGATAATAAGAAAAGTAGGTAAAAATCTATGAGAAGCAGCCATGCTAAGACAAATACCTCAAATCCCAAAGGTCTTCCCACATTATCTTTGGAGGATTTCCATGTGACAAGGATTTCGGATGCAGACAGGCCTGTAGCTTTGCCATCGGTGGGTGCCGTGCTGGGTTCTGAAGACAGGAATTGAAATAAATATTATAGAACTGTGATAGTAATATGGTACCTATAAAAGTCATGTATAGAGATAACATCCACATATAGCAATAATGTCTGTGTTGAGTCAAGCAACTACAATATCTCTCCCCCTTGCTCTAATATAAAAGGGGAACATTATAAACAAGGACCTTGTATTTCTCTTTTTCAGGGGAGGGGGTGGGGCACATACAACACACTTGATTACTTCCAGTGGCAATCAGCAGAACTGGTTAAACCATGGACCAACATCCAACAGAAGATCACACAGTGGCAGTCCATGTGTGGTTGATCATAGAGGCGAGCGTTGGGTGTCACATATGGTATCTCAGCACCAACATGCCACATGGACCAATTGATCCAGCAGTACAACAGCGGGGAAATTCCACAATGACCATGTGGCATACTTTACGTCAGCTGGGGTTCAATAGCTGAAAACAAAAATGGATAACCCTCACTTATTGCCCACAAGGGAACATGAGATATGTCAATAGACCATGGACACATAGCAGAAAGTTATCTAGAGTGACAAGCCCTGTTTCATACTGAACCACACAGATGCCATGTTCATATTTGGTGTAAACAGCATGATGCTGTATCCCATGCGTGCATTGTTGGTGTTGAACAGGCCAACAGTGGCAGTTTCATGCTCTGAGGAGCATTCTCTTGGCATGGCCTAGGACCACTGGTCATCAGACCACAATCCTTGAATGGTGACTGCTATAGGGACCTATTGTTAGACCATCTGCACCCATATCTTCAGGAAGTTTTCCGCGACCACAATGTCATCTTTTAGCAGGACAACGCTCCATGTCATTGAGCTCAGATCCCTAAGTAGTGGTTGAAGGAACATGACAATGAATTCTCTACACTGCCTTGACCCTAAACTCACTGGACTGTAACCTCATTGAACATGTTTGGGATATGCTGGAAAGGGCTGTGAGATCTGCTCCCACTTATCCACAAAATATGCCCCAACTGATGGGCATAGGGCACGTTGACTCTGGCAGATGTTCACCACCTTGTGGAATCCATTCCTCAATGTCTGAAAGCCGGATCACCCCTAAAAGGTGGACGAACCCATTACTGAGTAGGCGTTCCTAATTCAGGGATCGTTTCATGGATATGTTATATCAAATATGTAAATTATAATTTGAACTCCTATAATGCAATGAATCATTTTGCTGTATAGTACCTGATACTTCTCAGGATCAAAATGCAAATTGTGCTGACACTGAACAAGCAGAGTAAAGGCCCATTTACACTGGATGAGTGTCGGGCAAATGATGCCCAACACTCGTCCCTGTATCCTAGCACTCCCAGCATAAAAGATGAGCGATGAAGATCATCACTCATTGTGCAGTTTAAACAGCGGCCGTTCAATAGTGAACGGCGGCTGTGTTATGTGAATGGAGAGGGGCGGGGGAGCGAGAGGAGAGAAATCTCCTGCACTGCCCCGTCCCCCTGCTGGCCGCTCAGTGTGCGAGACAGCTCTGCTAGCTCCCGTGCAGGGGCACGGGAGTGCGGGGATACAGGGACGAGTGTCAGGCATCGTTTGCCCAACTCTCGTCCAGTGTAAATGGGAGCAGAGATTTCTGCTCTGAATCGTGCTAAATTGTGAATGCAGCTGTGGAATATCATACAGGCTGTAACTCAGGATGAGTAGAAAATACAGAACGTCATGTGATTATTTACAAAGCAATGTAATGTTTTATGTACTTTAATTCCATATGAAAACTGTAAAACACGGAGGAATATAAAATCGTTGCCATGACGCAGGTCGCCTTTGTAAAAGGTTTTATACTCAACAAACAGAGAGCCATACGCTACTCAGCTGTGTGTTTATTCTTTGAGGTTTTATCTTCCATGTGTTGTATATTTTACCTTAGGTATTGATAATATAAGAAAAAATGAATACAATTTTCATAAAAAAATCAAACTACTAATGACCACTTGTCTGTTTGTATGTGAGTGAGTCCCAGCTCGGCTCCCTAGCGATGTCATAGCCCCGCCCCTCGGACATCATAGCCCCGGCCGCATATATACCAATTCAGCATTGACTGAGTTGCGCTGCCAATTCCAGCCACTTGACTGGTTGTTGGGTACACACCCCCCTTTGGAGATCTGCATGAGTGGCCGGCCTGTTAAATAAGCAGCAGCAGGGCCGTAGGAGGGTCGGCAACTAACCCCAACCCTAAACCCTAAAGCTAACCCTAAACCTAACCTTAAACCCTAACCCTAAACCCTAACCCTAACCGTAAACCAAACCCTAAACCTAACCCTAAACCCTAACTCCCCGCTGGTCTCGTGAAGTTGCACTCGTGCAGATCTCCTAAGGGGGGTGTGTACCCAACAACCAATCAGGTGGCTGGAATCGGCAGCGCTACTCAGTGTGCTACTCAGTCAATGCTGAATTGGTATATATGCACCCCGGCCCTGGTGACATCATAGACCCGCCCCTGCTTGTCACAGCTCCACCCCCTGGCACCATTATGGCAGGTCCAAACACACTGAGAATACTACTAAGCCGTTATTATGTCAGACACAACTCAGCGGTCCTGACAGAAGACACTGACCTACCACTACCACAGAGATCCAGCGGGCTGAATGACCTGTGGTGACATCACTGCTGTGGGAGGAGCCATTATGGAGTTTGGTAGTACTGTATACTGGATAAACTGACAGAAAGTACCAGGACCTGTAATGATGTTACCGTCATGTGATCACATGTGTGGGTGGAGTCATGGATCACATGACCAGGGGCTCATCACTGTATCCAAGAGCTGTGTGTGTCATGTGTGCAGTCAGCATACATGTAGTAGAGCTGTGAGTGGCTGTTTGTCTAATGTGTTGTGCGTGTAATGTGTATAGTCAGCATGGATGTATGTCATGTAGCAGAGCTTTGTTTGTACCATGCGCATGTCTTGTCTGTCAGGCACATGTCATGTAGCACCGCTGTGCCTGTGACGGACATGTCATGTAGCAGAGCTGAGTTTGTAACATGCGCGTGTACTGTGGCACAGCTGTATCTGTCATGCACATATAATGTAGCAGAGCTGTGTTTGTACCTTGCGCATGTCATGTCTGTCAGGCACATGTCATGTACCAAAGCTGTGTCTGTGACACTCATGTCATGTAGCAAAGCTGAGTTTGTAACATGTGCCTGTTCTGTGGCACAGCTGTATCTGTCACGCGCATATAATGTAGCAGACCTGTGTTTGTACCATGCGCATGTCATGTCTTTCAGGCGCATGTCATGTAACAAAGCTGTGTCTGTGACAGGCATGTCATGTGGCAGAGCTGTGTCTGTGACGGGCATGTCATGTAGCAGAGCTGTGTCTGTGACGGGCATGTCATGTAGCAGAGCTGTGTCTGTCTGTCACATGTCAATGTATGACAGCTGTGTGTGTGACGTGCATGTAGCACAGCAGTGTGGTGCATCACCAGAAACACTGGTACTATAATTTCCTAATAATTGCTAGTATCTATTAATGAACCTGTCCTTCACAATGCGTATCAGACTGAACGTTGGAATCTGAATCATTTCAAGGACCTTTCACGCGGTAAATTCCACACCAAAATTTTGATGCAGAATTGAAAAAAAGCTTAAAACCTGCCGCAATTCCGCCCAAATTTCACAGTTAAATCTGCAGATTTTGGTGTGGAATTCCGCAGTTGCTGTTTTGGCTTCATCCTGCGGCGTAATTCCATCCTGTGTGAAATGTCCCTCACCAAGTTAATAACTGCAGCTATTAACACCTGCCGGGTAAACTAGCAGACAATTACTGTTCCCAATCAATCGGCAGACAGTGGTTAACATAGATTTTTCTTTCACAGGATACATAAAAAACAACTCTTTGCTTTGTAGATGTTAAAACGCAGGAAAGAGAACAAAAAGCAAAAAATACAAAACAAAACTTTCTTCTCTTTCCACTTATCATTTACTGCATTATATGTAACTTCATTCACCTCATTCGGTGGAATACAGAAAGTCATTTTTTCAGCGGTCTGTTTAGAAGCCTCAGCATTGTAGAATCCTAGAATGGTAGAGTTGGAATGAACCTCCAGGGTCATCGGGTCCAACCCCCTGTTCAGTGCAGGATTCACTGTCCAGCCCCTGTTTGAAGACTTCCATTGAAGGAGAACTCCCCACCTCCTGTGGCAACCTGTTCCACTCATTGATCACCCTCACTGTCTATCTAATCTGTGTCTCCTCCCTTTCAGTTTCATCCCATTGCTTCTAGTCTTTTCTTGTGCAAATGAGAATAGGGCTGATCCCTCTGCACTGTGACAGCCCTTCAGATATTTGTAGACCGCTATTAAGTCTCATTGTACAGACACTGAATGGTCACTTTATTATAGACCCCCACCCATTAGTGCGTTGGATGTTCTTTGATATTTAGAACTGCAGCAATTTGTCATAGTGTCCACCCAAAGGTGTCAGAGGACCAAGAGTGTGCCAAAAAAACCTTCCCCACAGCATTAATCCACCACCAGACAGGAAGAGCTCATCAATTCATGCTGCTTGTGCCAAATTCTGACTTCCCTTCAGCATGGTGCAACAGAAATCTAGATTTATCTAACCAATGTTTTTCCACTGCTCAGTCATCAAATATGTACACTTTTTGGCCCCCTGAAGCTTCGTCTATCTATTTCTCTTATACAGCAATGGCTCTGGAACTAGTCATCTGTTGTCATAGGCCAATCATGCTAAGAAGCAACGATTTGCAGCACCAATGTTGTATTCGGCTGTACTCTGTGCCTGTTCCTTGGAACGATTCTTGACATCCTCCTTTGACCCCTTTCAGTGTGGAGTTGTTTCCATCCACAGGATCCCCTTTTGCCGGATGCTTTTCCTCCATCATGCTAATCACGGTATACTTTTCACACTGTTGTACAAGGTTGGCGGTGGAATCATGCCCGCGACTTGTCCAGCAGGTCTCATTGAAAATCACTCAAATTGCTGGATTTTCCCATCTGATGTGGATTCACACTGAAAGTGATCCCCATCAGTAAACTTGTCACATAATTTTATGCTGCACTTCAGGGTCATAGGTCTAATTTCCAAAAAGTGAAGCTCCAGTCATGAAAGGGTTGGTGTCTCTAATACAGTAACCAATCAGTGTATATAGCAGAGCTACATATATCATTAAAGGGAATGTCCATCTTTGCAACCATTTTTTCCTATTAATGATATGCAGATATAGATGTTTCCACGGTGGTAGATGCCAGCAGACCCTGTGTAGTCTAAGCCTGCGGTTATAACAGTATTACCATTTACATGTCACCTATTTCTTGTTAACGAGCTGAACATTCATTAGCAAGAAGCAGAGGACAGATGAAACGGACGATGACTGCAGGTTCAGGCTACACAGGTCTGCACAGTGGTTGTGTGCACAAACGTTAGAATATTTTTAATGAGGGTGATCTACAAAGTTGCTTCTTTTTTCGCTATAAATGAAATTGAACATTACAAAAACGGTTGCACTGGTAGAATCACCTTGTAATATACAGTCAAGGCAAAAAGTTTCGAGACACAAATTGTGAAGTTTGCAGCTTCGGTGTTTTTAGGTCTTTTAATCGGATGTTTGTTTGGTATACTGAAGTGTAGTTATAAGCATTTCATAAGTTTTCACACTTCAATCGGCAAATGCAACAGGTTCAGGCAAAAACTCTATTTTTACTGCGTTGATCCTTTTTTCAAGACTTCTGCAATTCGCCTTGCTGGTCATCAGCTCCTAGGCCAAATCCTCACTGATGGCAACCCATTCTTGTCTAATTAGTGCTTGGAGTTTATCATAATTTCTATGTTTTTGCTTGTCCACCCATTTTTTGAGGATTGACAACAAGTTCTGGGGAGTTTCCTGGCCATTGTTATCACTTTTGCCTTGTGCCATGGTGCTCCAGCATTCTGGAAGAAGCATTGTTCATCACCAAATTACTCCTGGGTGGTTGTAGAAGTTGTTCCTGGAGGATGTTTAGATCCCACTCTTTATTAATGGCAGCGTTCTTAGGCAATATTGTGAATGGGCCCACCCACTTGGATGAAAATCAACCCCACATATGAATGGTCTCAGGATGCTTTACTGTTGGCAGGACTCATGGTATCGCTCAATAAAGGCATCATCAGAGAAAATAACTTTCCCCAGTCCTCTGCAGTTCAATCTCTGTACTTCGTGCAGAATGTCAGTCTGTCCTTCATGTTTTTCTTGGAGAGAAGTGGCTTGTTTGCTGCCCTCCCGGACACCCATCCAGCCTCAAAAAGCCTTCAACTCACTGTGCTTGTGGATGCACCGACACCTGTCTGCTGCCAATGCTTAGGGGCAGAGGCGTAACTTGAAGCTCCTGGGCCCCAATGCAAAACCTGTAACAGGACCCCCAACTATATGTTATTCATTGTACTGGGCTCCCTATATGGAGAAGAGAGGCCTTATGGGCCCCCCAAGGCTCCTGGGCCCGAGTGCAACCGCATCCCCTGCATCCTCTATAGTTACGCCCCTGCTTAGGGGTTGCTTTTCATCCAAGGCAGTGGGCTGTCTTACAGTTTTGCCTTAGGGACCCTTTAGCATGGTACAACTTGTTGAGTGCAGATGCCCAACAGTTCAAACCCAGTGTAAAAGCACAGGAAATGAGTATCACGCAATGGAGGCACAAGACGATCAGTCATTCGGTTTTCTGCATGCAGAAACTGAACTCTGAACAAATTGTCATTCGTCATTCAGTAGACGCATGCATCTACACTGCACAATTTATCGAACTGTGTAAAAGGGCCCTAAGAACACTGCCATGAGTAAAGAATGGTATCTAAACATCCTCCAAGAACAACTTCTCCCAATCATCCGGGATTAATCTGGTGATGAACTATGCTTTTTCTAGCATGATGGAGCACCATGTTACGAACTTTCGAATGCTTTAAGCCGGAAGAAGAACCCTGCGCACGTTCGAAAGCTCGCTATAACATCATGTATTTTTGTTAGCCATTAAAAGGTATCATATCTACAAGATTACTTGGTTTCTCTTGCTGGGAACAATCACATTCTGCTCTACTGGTTAACACGGTACCAAACTTTTTTCACTAAGGCAAAAGTGATAACTAAGTGACTTGGTGAACAAAACATTAAACTTTTGGGTTCACGGCAAAAAACCTCCTCGTATCTCGATTAGACAAGAATGGGTTGTCGTCAGTCTGGATTTGGCCCAGAAGTTGATATCCAGCATACTGGGTTGAATTGCAGAAGTCTTGAAGAAAAGGGTGAGCACTGTACATATGGTTTTTTGCCGAAACTTGATGTATTTGTTAATAAAAGTTTTAAAAAAAACTTATGAGATCCTTATAGCTGCACTACAGTATACCCTGGAAAGATCTAAAAACACTAAAGCAGAAAACTTTGTGAAAACCCAAATTTATGTCCGTCTCAAAACTTTTGGCCACCAACTTGTGCAAAAAGGAATAAAAAAAAAACCCTCTTGAGTCCTCTGAATATCTCTCTGACCATATCTTTGTAGTGCCATAAAGGAGGGAGGTGGGGGGGGGGGGTAGAACCACTTTGTCCTTAAATTATCTGATTGGTATTAGAAGTTGCAGGACATTGAGCAAACCCATTCATTTTAATGACTTTTCCCTCTCGCAGAAGTGATATTCTACGGCCTCTAATGTCCTTATAATTGTGAAAGCCATTATGTACAAATACAGCACAAGAAATGCGGTGCTCTTCCTGCTCGTAAATTATTTTCCATCTGCAGTTTTCAAAAACCCACAGTCCTAAATGATGTAAAGTATTGGGTAGTAAATCACTGAAACAACAAGACCTCACAGACCCCACATTGGCATTGTCTTTGGCAGCCACTAATCTATTAGGCATATACATATTCTCGCAACGTGAAGGATAATTATGGAAATATTCTTTATGGGCATCTATGGAGAAGAGCCTTCCACCTAATTGAGCTTCTTACAACTTCTTATTTCCGTGTCTTTACAAATGTGATTATCATATAGCAGAATGATTAGATTATGCAGTTTCTCTAGAAACTTGTGACCCCTGCAAGGTTCGGATCCAATGAGGTTTCTACAGCAAATTCTAGCTAATTCCATATATGCATTATTAAAGCGGCTCGGATTAGCAGAAGCCGGCTGTCTCCGATAATTACCTGCCCGTGTCGTTGAGTGCTGGCCAAGAGATCAGCAGAATACCTTTCAGTTATGATGAAGTGGGACCCAGCTTGGCATTAGGTTGCATACGGTATGGGCATATTATATTATTAGTATTTTTTATTTAGTTTCAGTGGGTTTTTTTTATGCGTTTGACCTGTCTAGTATTAACATATTGTCAAGGCAAGGTCATACGGTCCGCCAAGCCTGCCGAATATGTATGAGGCCAATCAAGGAAAGGTACAGTGACTGACTTGTGTAGGTGTTGGATGTTCAGTCGCACAGCTTATGTACCTTGTTATTTAAGACACATGAATGACAGCGGTTTAACTAGATCTTTGCAGAAGAAAGCAATGAGCAATAGATATTAGCCATGTAGGCCATGGAGATCAAAAGAGAAAGGGTATTAAAGAAAACTGAAACAAGTTGTGAGGCTTACTTATAAATACACATTAGACCAAGTATCGTAAATGGGACCTGTCCTCTCTTTTCACCTTATTATACCCTCCCTGATGCACTTTAAGCCACCACACCGCCTTTAGGAACTTCTAGCTATAATTGCCAAAGTATTGTAAGGGGCTCAGCGGGCTCCAAAGTGTGTTGCCGCTCAAGCTAAGGGGAAATTTAGGCTTAACCTCTTAAGGATGCAGACCTCTTTTTTCATCTTCGTTTTTTTCCTCCCCACGTTCAAAAAATCATAACTCTTTTAATTATTCATCAATGTGGCTGTCTAAGGGATTGTTTTTTGCAGGACAAGTTGTCTTTTTCAATGGTAATATTTAACCCCGTAAGGATCAGGCTGTTTTGTACCTTTTTGTTTAACTGCCCTCTTTTTTTCCTTCAGCTTCAAAAATCATTTTTCCTGTGTTTTTTTTCCCCCGTGACATACAGGGCTATTTAATATTTTTTTTCACTGACTTATTTTTCAGTTTTCAGATCTCCTATTAAGCCTTTCCTGCAATGTCGATATAAAATGATATGTAGAAGCTGCAGAAGACAAACGGTGCAAATTTTTTTTTATCAAACACCATGGCAAAAATAATTCCAAAATACATGCATTAAATGAAAAAAATTGTCAGCAAAGATTTCCATAGCCTTTAGTCTTTATTAGGACTAAAATGGTCTAAACTGGAGTTTTTTCCAGTTCCTATAAATGTGATAATTAGTGTACGGTAAAGCCCCATTTACACTGAAAGATGATCACTCAAAAATTGCTCAAACGCCAGTTTGAGTGGCAGTTCTGAGCGATCATCTTTGCATGAACTCTTAAGTAGGTACTTAGCTACTTAAGAGTTAAATTTAGGCAGAGCGGAACACTGCTGATAACTTCGAGAACAGCAGCTGTTTTGTATATGCAAACAGCTGCCTTGTTCTCAGAGCTTTCAGCTGGCATCCCGCTGAGAAGTCCCAGCAGGATACCAGCTGAAAGAATGCTATCAACTGGTGTCCCGCAGAGAACTCAGCATGCAGCACTGATAAGAGTCATCACTGACTTTTAGCTTGCTAAAAATCAGCGATGAACGAACAGTACAACAGAACGAAAAGTGCACAATGGCAGCGCGTTTAGATGCAACAGTTATCGCTCAAAAGATGGCTTTCGAGTGAATTTTGAGCAATAATTGTTGTGTCTAAATGGGCCTTTACTTTAGGAGTGACTCATCTTGTAATGACCTGTAATAGTGACACTGTATGCTAATGGGATGCCTTTGAGCAGAGTTCTTAACTCATGTTCTGGGTTCTTGTCCCCACATGTGAAGGGGCTGCTGACCTGTTTTGGAGGTAAAGGGGGGCATGGCTTCAGGCAGGGGCAAAACCTATTTCGCATGCTGTGCAATTGCTGAGGAATACAAGACAGAATTCTGCAGTAATGTACACTACAATGTAAGTGAATAGAGTTTTAACAAACCTGATCCAAGTACAGCGAGGAAATCCACATCAGAATGTAGACATGCTGTGGATCTTCAAATTCCAAGACTGCTTTGTTTGTTGCAAAAATGCTGTAAATTTTCACCAAAGAATTCATTAATTACAATTAGTGAATTCCTCGGTAAAATTTGCACCAAAATTTACATCAAAACCAGAATTTGGATTTTGGTGTGTATTTACTCCACAATGTGGGACCTTACCCTAATCCTACTCTGTACTGAATAGCATAGAAGTAGATTCTGACCTGTACGGATGGGCGGACTATTTAGCAGCGCCACTCAATGCACTGTATAACACTTCCCTGGACTCAGCCGGTTACCTACTTTTAGCCCATAATCTAGAGCCTCTCTAAGGGGTTAAATACTGGTGTCATACACGGGGTGGACAAAAATATGAAAACACCGTATGAAATGCACGGGCTTTTAACCATTAGAACTGAGCTATCCTTTTGACCTCTGCTTGGCTGAGAGCTTTCCACCAAATTTGTGTTGACTTCACCTCTTGCCCTGCTCTGGGTGGTTTTGGGATCCTTGTTGCTCAGGCAGATGTTCACTTCTGCCCGGCAGCATCTGTGTCATATTACCTCCCCTTAAAATACATGGGATTATAAATCCGATTTCAGTAAGACATGCAGAGACCGATTTTAAGGCATACATTTCATACAGAGTTTCCATATTTTTGTCCACCCCTGTACGGTTGCAATGTCATCGGTAACACATCCTTATTATGGACGTGTGACAATGCGCTCGTCTGAAACTACCCAGGAGAATCCATTTTTTTGACCATGCTTGCCTTTATAGTTTCTCCCATGCATTCATCCGTACGAGCCTTGTCATCTCCACGGCAGTAAGGACACTTTACATAAAAGCTGTAAGAAGGAATCTGTCTTCAACTATCTTGTGACAAGCGCTTTTACAGCAGAGACACCATCCAATAATCTCAGTAGTGATGTTTAAATTTTAGATTGCTTTTCTTGCTCGTCCCTTCATCATATATATGACCTGAGCGACAGGTTTTTATGTTTAATAAACTGACTGACATGCTCCAAGGACACAGTCGGAGGGAAGACTTTCTAGCTTTCTTCGTCTTCTTTAGCGGCGGATAGGAACAACTGGAAGAAAGTCTGAGAGATGAAATGATTTATGAATAGCTCTGTGACTTTGTGGGAACCCGCCGTATGTTAATATAAAGAAGGGAGGAGAACGATACTATTTCACACTGCGTTATTAGACAAGAACTGGGGCACAACCTTCTTCATTATAAATTTATGATATTAGCAGATTCAGCTCATTGAATCCTTAGGAAGATTGTGATTGAACAGCAGTCATAGTGTTATCTTACTGTTAACCCCTAAAATCAATTGTTTGTTTGCTGCAAAAACTTCAAAAAATGCCATCCGCTGCCATTTAATGGTATGCAAAATGGGAAAATCTCTTCGCGGCTTATGTAGCGTGCATGGGGAAGCCCATTCCGGTGCCCATGGGTATCTATTGATTACATAGATGGTGATGGTTGTGTCCTCTACTATGTAGATATTGAAAGAGTTCGGCACAGATACATGGCATCCATAGGGTCCCTATATCTCCTTATCTGCGCAGTAGAGTATGGAGCCACCACCATCTTTGGAAGCTATGGATGCCATGCATCTATGCTTGTGCTGAATGTCTTCAGTCATTGTCAATGGGAGCTATGGCAGACGTCTCCTCTACTGCCACACACTTAGGATTGAGCTGATTATTTTAGTGCTTTGCAGTATATGCAAATAAGGAAGATAAAACAATACCTCTGCAGCGCCACCTATTGGATGGCAGCATTCCTGCAAATCAATGTCAGACCCTTTATACAGGTTTTTGTAACATTGATTGAGAATTGAAAACCAAGCCATCTAATAGGTGGAGCTGCAGAGGTAATCTTCCATTTTCCTTATTTGCATATATTTCCCAGAGGAGCTTGCATGGCCATATAAGTCTCCTCACTCACCTTCTAGGTGCTGTCCTTAAGCAGTGATGATATCCCTCCCGACCCATGTGCAGTTGATGACACAGCCACTGCCATCTTTGGAAGCTATAGATACCATGTATCTAGGCCTGTGCTGAATGCTTTCATGTGCAGTAGAGGACACATCCCCCACCATCTTTGGAAGCCATGAGCACCATGTATCTAGGTCTGCACTGAATGCTTAGAGCCCCTGCACAGTAGAGGACACATCGTCTGCCATTTTTGGATGCTATACATCTAGGCCTGCATTGAACGTGTTTAGTGCCTTCATAGTGGAAGACACATCCTCTGCTATCTTTGAAAGCTATGGGTGCCATGCATCTAGGCCTGTACTGAATGCATTAAGTGCTTGCACACTGTGCTGTACAGGACACTGCAGCCGAAATATTTGCAAGCTATGGATGATGCAGCTTGTTTACATTGGTACCCATGGGTACTGAGGGGGCTTCTCCATACAGGCTGTAGTAATCCCTAAACTGATTTAGTGACTTAATTAATTGGAAGTGAATAGCATTTCTGAGATATATGCAGAAAACAGACAACTGGGGCACCTATGGATGCTGTTCCGATGTATTCTCCAGTTACACTGGAAAACTGAGAACTAAGGAAAAAAATGACTAACCCTTTTTGTCCCAAGAAGATAATACCTCTCTATATGCTCTATTAGAGAATATAAATGTAATGAGGGTGCTCCCCACTTGGCATTCCCTACTATAAGCCAGGACAGAGCCACAAGATCAGCTTCACCTCTGTTGGGCTCCCACCATCCATATATTAATGAACAATATACCATAACTACATTGTACTTCAATGCCGTAAATTGAATTATCACAATAGACCAGTCATGTTATGGTTTGCTACATCTGTAGCACACATGGACCACTTTTCGTCTGAATGACCACCATATAATACAACAAGGCTGCCTCTTGCAAAATCAGCATTTTGTTGATGGCCCTGGACCTGCAGTGATCAACGACCTGGCTACATTCTGAAAAGTCTTGGAAGAGTGGAAGGCAGTAGAATCAAACACCATCTGTCCAGGGTAGCCAAACCCAAGACCATAATAGGGACCCCATTTGGACTTTTATTATAGACTCCCCTGTCTTCCATGTGCACCACTTATATACAAGTCGGACAAATGTGGCTTCCAATAAAACCCAATTTAAGTAGTTCTACCAGAGAAAAGACGTCCTATGATGGACGGAAATTGATCATCTAAACGCTTTATGTATGTCATTAAAGAGGATATAAATAATAAGCCTTTTGTACAGTATATGAAATGTAAATTGGCCCCTGTGCAGAAATTCTCCCCATCCAGGTCGATTTTGTAAGAATTTAATAATTTGTTTAATAATTTATAATCATACCCTTCGTTATTCCGTAAATGTGAGAGTTTTTGGGATTAATGTTCATCTTCGTAGGATGATAATCAGCTCGATTTATCATGTCAAGCCAACAGCATGAAGATGGTGAAGAACTACTGCAAGCTGTTTGATAAATTAAGCCCTCATTGTACCCACGCTGCATAATTGGCACTAACATTTGGAGAACCTGTGAGAAGGAGTGTCAAGTCACAACCACATCTGTTTTTTTCCCGATTTATCCAATTTTTCAGGTAAAAGTTTGTAACTTTTGGAATTGGATGTTATTAGAGATGAGCGAACGTACTCGTCCGAGCTTGATATTCGTGCGAATATTAGGGTGTTCGGGATGCTCGTTACTCGTAACGAGTACCACGCGGTGTTCCGGTTACTTTCAGTTTCCTCTCTGAGACGTTAGCGCGCTTTTCTGGCCAATTGAAAGACAGGGAAGGCATTACAACTTCCCCCTGTGACGTTCAAGCCCTATACCACCCCCCTGCTGTGAGTGGCTGGAAAGATCAGATGTCACCCGAGTATAAAAATCGGCCCCTCCCGCGGCTCGGCTCAGATGCCTTGTGACTTAGCTGAGGAAAAGTACTATCGTGCTGGAGCTGCTGTAGGGAGAGCGTTAGGAGTTAGTGTAGGCTTCAAGAACCCCAACGGCCCTTCTTAGGGCCACATCTACTAGTGTGCAGTACTGTGTTAGCACAGTATTTTTTTTATTTTTTTTCTCCAAAATTGGATCTGCAGAGCATTGCGCCCTGCAATAGGGACAGAAGTGGGGGTTAGGCAGGGAGAGTGTTAGGAGTTAGTGTAGGCTTCAAGAACCCCAACGGTCCTTTCTAGGGCCACATCTATCCGTGTGCAGTACTGTCCAGGCTGCTGTTAGCAGTGTTGCATATTTTTTTTTTTTCCTCAAAACCGGCTGTGCAGAGCATTGCACCCGGCATTAATACTACAGGGATAGAATTGTGTAGGCAGGGCCAGAAGACATACATTATTCATTGAATACACGCAGTGTGGGTGTTCCTTGTAAAAAGCAGGGAAAAAATTCTATTTGGCCTGCCTCTTACAGTACTCAGGGCTCTGGGTACGTGTGTGCTGTGCGCTGAACGTTCAGAAAAAATCAGACGCAACCAGCTACGGTTGAGTGCAGCCTTGCGCCAATTTCTTTCCTGCCTGGGAAATACCTGCTCTGCCACAGTTAATAACTCTGCAACAGTAAAGTTCTGTGACACTTTTGCAGGGCCGCAACACAGTGTCAGTTATTAAACTTATTATTCAGTGAATAGACGCAGTGGGCCTATCCTTTTAAACAAAAGGGAAGAAAGTATATTTGCCCTGCCTCTGTCAGTCCTAAGGGCTCTGGGTATGTGTGTGCTGCGTGGAGAACGTAAAAAAATCAGACGCAACTAGCTACGGTTGAGTGCAGCCTTGCGCCAATTTCTTTCCTGCCTGGGAAATACCTGCTCTGCCACAGTTAATAACTCTGCAACAGTAAAGTTCTGTGACACTTTTGCAGGGCCGCAACACAGTGTCAGTTATTAAACTTATTATTCAGTGAATAGACGCAGTGGGCCTATCCTTTTAAACAAAAGGGAAGAAAGTATATTTGCCCTGCCTCTGTCAGTCCTAAGGGCTCTGGGTACGTGTGTGCTGCGTGGAGAACGTAAAAAAATCAGACGCAACCAGCTACGGTTGAGTGCAGCCGTGCGCCAATTTCTTTCCTGCCTGGGAAATCAAATCACTGGTAATACAGCATGCTGAGGGGTAGGGGTAGGCCTAGAGGACGTGGACGCGGCCGAGGACGCGGAGGGCCAAGTGAGGGTGTGGACACAGGCCGAGCTCCTGATCCAGGTGTGTCGCAGCCGACTGCTGCGCGATTAGGAGAGAGGCACGTTTCTGGCGTCCCCACATTCATCGCCCAATTAATGGGTCCACGCGGGAGACCTTTATTAGAAAATGAGCAGTGTGAGCAGGTCCTGTCCTGGATGGCAGAAAGTGCTTCGAGCAACCTATCGTCCAGCCACAGTTCTGCGCTGTCCACTGCTGCAAATCCGAATCCTCTGTCTGCTGCTCCTCCTTCCTCCCAGCCTCCTCACTCCACTACAATGACACATGCTCAGGAGCGGGAACACTCCCAGGAACTTTTCTCGGGCCCCTGCTCAGATTGGGCAGCAGTGGTTCCTCTACCACCAGAGGAGTTTATCGTTACTGATGCCCAACCATTGGAAAGTTCCCGGGGTCCGGGGGATGAGGCTGGGGACTTCCGCCAACTGTCTCAAGACCTTTCAGTGGGTGAGGAGGACGATGACGATGAGACACAGTTGTCTTGCAGTGAGGTAGTAGTAAGGGCAGTAAGTCCGAGGGAGCAGCGCACAGAGGATTCGGAGGAAGAGCAGCAGGACGATGAGGTGACTGACCCCACCTGGTGTGCAACGCCTACACAGGACAGGTCTTCAGAGGGGGAGGCACGGGCAGCAGCAAGGCAGGTTGCAAGAGGCAGTGCGGTGGCCAGGGGTAGAGGCAGGGCCAGACCGAATAATCCACCAAGTGTTTCCCAAAGCGCACCCTCGCGCCATGCCACCCTGCAGAGGCCGAGGTGCTCTATGGTCTGGCAGTTTTTCACCGAGACGCCTGACGACCGATGAACAGTGGTGTGCAACCTTTGTCGCGCCAAGATCAGCCGGGGAGCCACCACCAACAGCCTGACCACCACCAGCATGCGCAGACATATGATGGCCAAGCACCTCACAAGGTGGGACGAAGGCCGTTCACCGCCTCCGGTTTGCACCGCTGCCTCTCCCCCTGTGCCCCAACCTGCCACTGAGATCCAACCCCCCCTCTCAGGACACAGGCATGACCGTCTCATGGCCTGCACCCACACCCTCACCTCCGCTGTCCTCGGCCCCATCCACCAATGTCTCGCACCGCACAGTCCAGCCGTCGCTAGCGCAAGTGTTGGAGCGCAAGCGCAAGTACGCCGCCACGCACCCGCACGCTTAAGCGTTAACCATCCAGATAGCCAAATTTATCAGCCTTGAGATGCTGCCGTATAGGGTTGTGGAAACGGAGTCCTTCAAAAGTATGATGGCGGCGGCGGCCCCGCGCTACTCAGTTCCCAGTCGCCACTACTTTTCCCGATGTGCCGTCCCAGCCCTGCACGACCACGTCTCCCGCAACATTGTACGCGCCCTAACCAATGCGGTTAGTGGCAAGGTCCACTTAACTACGGACACGTGGACAAGCACAGGCGGGCAGAGCCACTACATCTCTCTGACGGCACATTGGGTGAATTTAGTGGAGGCTGGGACAGAGTCAGAGCCTGGGACCGCTCACGTCCTACCCACCCCCAGAATTGCGGGCCCCAGCTCGGTGGTGGTATGTTCGGCGGTGTATGCTTCTTCCACTAAAGCACCCTCCTCCTCCTCCTCCTCCTCCTCAACCTCTGTCTTGCAATCTAGATGTGTCAGCAGCAGCAGGACGTCGCCAGCAGTCGGTGTCGCGTGGCGTGGCAGCACAGCGGTGGGCAAGCGTCAGCAGGCCGTGCTGAAACTACTCAGCTTAGGAGATAGGAGGCACACGGCCCACGAACTGCTGCAGGGTCTGACAGAGCAGACCGACCATTGGCTTGCGCCGCTGAGCCTCCAACCGGGCATGGTCGTGTGTGACAACGGCCGTAACCTGGTGGCGACTCTGCAGCTCGGCAGCCTCACGCACGTGCCATGCCTGGCCCACGTCTTTAATTTGGTGGTTCAGCGCTTTCTGAAAAGCTACCCACGCTTGTCAGACCTGCTCGTAAAGCTGCGCCGGCTCTGCGCACATTTCCGCAAGTCCCACACGGACGCTGCCACCCTGCGGACACTGCAACATCGGTTTAATCTGCCAGTGAACCGACTGCTGTGCGACGTGCCCACACGGTGGAACTCTACGCTCCACATGTTGGCTAGGCTCTATGAGCAGCGTAGAGCTATAGTGGAATACCAACTCCAACATGGGCGGCGCAGTGGGAGTCAGCCTCCTCAATTCTTTTCAGAAGAGTGGGCCTGGTTGGCAGACATCTGCCAGGTCCTGAAAAACTTTGAGCAGTCTACCCAGGTGGTGAGCGGCGATGCTGCAATCATTAGCGTCACCATTCCTCTGCTATGCATCTTGAGAAGTTCCCTGCAAACCATAAAGGCAGCCGCTTTACGCTCGGAAACCGAGCCGGGGGAAGACAGTATGTCGCTGGATAGTCAGAGCACATTCCTGTCTATATCTCAGCGCGTTCAGGAGGAGGAGGAGGAGCATGAGGAGGATGAGGAGGAGGGGGAAGAGACAGCTTGGCCCACTGCTGACGGTACCCATGCTGCTTGCCTTTCATCATTTCAGCGTGTATGGCCTGAGGAGGAGGAGGAGGAGGAGGAGGATCCTGAAAGTGATCTTCCTAGTGCGGACAGCCATGTGTTGCGTACAGGTACCCTGGCACACATGGCTGACTTCATGTTAGGATGCCTTTCTCGTGACCCTCGCATTACACGCATTCTGGGCACTACGGATTACTGGGTGTACACACTGCTCGACCCACGCTATAAGGAGAACCTTCCCACTCTCATTCCCGAAGAGGAAAGGGGTTCGAGAGTGTTGCTATACCACAGGACCCTGGCGGACAAGCTGATGGTAAAATTCCCATCCGACAGCGGTAGTGGCAGAAGGCGCAGTTCCGAGGGCCAGGTAGCAGGGGAGGTGCGTAGATCGAGCAGCATGTACAGCCCAGGCAGTGCAACAGTCTTTAAGGGCCTGGCCAGCTTTATGGCTCCCCAGCAAGACTGTGTCACCGCTCCCCAGTCAAGGCTGAGTCGGCGGGAGCACTGTAAAAGGATGGTGAGGGAGTACGTAGCCGATCGCACGACCGTCCTCGGTGACGCCTCTGCCCCCTACAACTACTGGGTGTCGAAGCTGGACACGTGGCCTGAACTAGCGCTGTATGCCCTGGAGGTGCTTGCTTGTCCTGCGGGTAGCGTCTTGTCGGAAAGGGTGTTTAGTGCGGCTGGGGGAATCATCACAGATAAGCGTACCCGCCTGTCAACCGACAGTGCCGACAGGCTAACACTCATCAAGATGAACAAAGCCTGGATTTCCCCAGACTTCTCTTCTCCACCAGCGGACAGCAGCGATACGTAAGCAATACGTAGGCTGCACCCGCGGATGGAAGCTACGTTCTCTCTCACCATCCAAAACGGGGACATTTCTGCTTCATCAATCTGTGTCTAATATTCCTCCTCCTCCTCCTGCTCCTCCTCCTGAAACCTCACGTAATCACGCTGAATGGGCAATTTTTCTTAGGGCCACAAGGCTCACTCATCTAATTTTTCTAAACAATTTTTATATGTTTCAATGCTCTTAAAAGCGTTGAAACTTTAACTTGAACCAATTTTTCGTTAAACTGGGCTGCCTCCAGGCCTAGTTACCACTTAAGCCACATTAACCAAAGCGATTAATGGGTTTCACCTGCCATCTTGGTTGGGCATGGCCAATTTTTACTGAGGTACATTAGTACTGTTGGTACACCAATTTTTTGGGGCCCTCACCTACAGTGTAATCATAGCAATTTGTATGTTCTTCGCCTGCACTCATGGTACAGAAGTGTGTGTGGGGTTGGCCTACACTTTAGCTACATAAATGTAACTTGGGCCTTGGCTATACTGCAGCTACTGAAATGGAACGAAGACTGCGCTCCCGCTATACTGCTGCTTCGGAATTGTTACTGGGGCCTGTCTTGAGTGCTACTATTGCTGACATGGAACGAAGACTGCGCTCCCGCTATACTGCTGCTTCGGAATTGTTACTGAGGCCTGTCTTGAGTGCTACTATTACTGACATGGAACGAAGACTGCGCTCCCACTATACTGCTGCTTCAGAATTGTTACTGGGGCCTGTCTTGAGTGCTACTATTGCTGACATGGAACGAAGACTGCGCTCCCGCTATACTGCTTCTTCGGAATTGTTACTGGGGCCTGTCTTGAGTGCTACTATTGCTGACATTGAACGAAGACTGCGCTCCTCCTATAATGCTGCTAGTGATATGTTAGTGGGGCCTGTCCTAATGCTACGGCTGAAATGTTACGAATTAGGGGCTCTGCCTATACCGCTGCTAATGGTATGTCTCTGGGGTGTGGAAACAGAGGCTTCCCAAAGACATGATGGCGGCGAGGCCATTTCCCACCAACGCGGTTACTGTTAAGGTGCATATAACCACGGACACGTGGAGAGGACACGTAGTGCCTCAAAAACATCCCCCCGCCACGGCCCACTTAATCCTGGCCACATTCCGAAAACCAACAAAATAAAACCGCGCTACTAGGTCCGCAGTCACCACCACATTACCACCAACGCGGTTACTGTTAAGGTGCATATAACCACGGACACGTGGAGAAGACACGTAGTGCCTCAAAAACATCCCCCCGCCACGGCCCACTTAATCCTGGCCACATTCCGAAAACCAACAAAATAAAACCGCGCTACTAGGTCCGCAGTCACCACCACATTACCACCAACGCGGTTACTGTTAAGGTGCATATAACCACGGACACGTGGAGAGGACACGTAGTGCCTCAAAAACATCCCCCCGCCACGGCCCACTTAATCCTGGCCACATTCCGAAAACCAACAAAATAAAACCCCGCTACTAGGTCCGCAGTCACCACCACATTACCAGCAACGCGGTTACTGTTAAGGTGCATATAACCACAGACACGTGGAGAGGACACGTAGTGCCTCAAAAACATCCCCCCACCACGGCCCACTTAATCCTGGCCACATTCCGAAAACCAACAAAATAAAACCGCGCTACTAGGTCCGCAGTCACCACCACATTACCACCAACGCGGTTACTGTTAAGGTACATATTACCAGTCTGACTGGGGCATGCAGACACCTTGACAGAATGAATAGTGTGTGGCACATAGGTTCCCCATTGCTATGCCCACGTGTGCAGCTCCTGATGGCGGTGGCACAGGATTCTATTTCTCATTGCTTCTGTACAGCATTGTGGGCTATCGCCCCACCACTTTTAAAGAGGGTCGCTGCCTAGCCGTGCCAACCCCTCTGCAGTGTGTGCCTGCGGTTCCTCCTCATGGCAGACGCACTTATAAATAGACATGAGGGTGGTGTGGCATGAGGGCAGCTGAAGGCTGCGCAGGGACAGTTTGTTGTGCGCTGTGGACACTGCGTCGTGCGGGGGGGGGGGGGGGGTCGGGCAGCATGTAACCCAGGAGAAGTGGCAGCGGAGTATCATCCAGGCAGTGATTGTGCTTTGTTGTAGCTAGTGTGGTGCTTAGCAAAGGTATGCCATGCTAATGAGGGCTTTTCAGAAGTAAAGGTTTTTGGGAGGGGGGGGGGGCCCACTCTTGCCGCTATTGTGGCTTAATAGTGGGACCTGTGAACTTGAGATGCAGCCCAACACGTAGCCCCTCGCCTGCCCTATCCGTTGCTGTGTCGTTCCCATCACTTTCTTGAATTGCCCAGATTTTCACACATGAAAACCTTAGCGAGCATCGGCGAAATACAAAAATGCTCGGGTCGCCCATTGACTTCAATGGGGTTCGTTACTCGAAACGAACCCTCGAGCATCGCGAAAAGTTCGTCCCGAGTAACGAGCACCCGAGCATTTTGGTGCTCGCTCATCTCTAGATGTTATACAAACACTAATATGAACTGCTGACAAATACCAATGCCATGCTATTTCATCTTGTGTTTTGTTTCCTCTTTTTCAGAGGTTACACAATCAGCTATTCACTGAAAAGAAAAATAGTTTGGCACCATCTTAGCCAATCAGAGTTTTTTTAGTTCCATCTGTGAGCGTCACATTCTGGTATACTTCATTTGGGGAGAAAAAAATTGGTACCATGAGCTGACCATGTATCCTTCAACAAGAGTTTACTGGAGCCAACAAGGGGCAGTGTTTTCCTAGTGCTACAGTACCTCCATTCTAGTAATTGATGGGAGTCACAGTGGTCGGCACCCTACTAATAAGACATTGATGACATATCCTTGTAATATTGTGTCAATGTCTGTTATCAGATCTTTAAAAGGGTTCTTCACTTTGGACAATTTCTGTTTTCAGAAGGATGCCTTGACAATAAGTAGATCACAAAGTGGCCCCCTGATGGGGCCATCAACGACTAACTGTAATCTGGGTGGAAACAGGCTAATAAGTGTTCAGTTTTACTGCAGCCTTACCCCAGAGGAGATCAGTGCCCATTCATAACTATGGGTTGTCTGTGTAATACAGGACAGCTCCACTAGAGTGAGAGATGCTTTTTGTAACCACTCTCCAGTCTGGTCAAGAGATGAAGATCCTGATCAGAGGGACCACCTTTATTAACTCAGAATTCCCTAACAAGGTGTATGAAAATGGGGTTTCTAGACTGAAAGACCTTTTAATGAGGAACACAGAGAAAGCCTGTGGGACCTGCATACCACCAGTGGCCTTACATGAGATGGCACCCTGTATTGTACAGTATCTTCTTTGGCGCCTTCTCACGCCATAACAAAAAAAAAAAAAATATATATATATATATATATATATATATATATTCTGTATTGCACTAATAGGCAGTTTGCCTGTATGGTGTTTGTACCAGAATCAAGCTCATAAAATAGAGCCAGAGCCAAGGTTGTAACATAACAGCACGAACCAACCTTAATACATAGATACAATACCAGAACCAGGCTCATAACCCAAATACAGTAGCAAAACTAATGGATTATATTGTGGGGGTGTCGATGGGCTGACGAAATTTCAATCAAAACTGACTTCTCACATCCTGATAACAACACAAGAGAACAATAGTCCTACAAACGGGTAGAGGATTGGTGAAAAAACGTCAATAATGTATCCATACTAGATGTAACCATTTCACACTAATGCATATATTACTAGTGTACTAGTATAGGTCCTATACAGTGAGTGTAATGGGACAAATCATTTATCATTACATGGTGGGTCCAGTTATAGTAGTTGCACCAGTGTCTCAAGATATGACATTGAAGTTGGTGTAATAAACCTTGTAATAATATCAATTCTTCGACACTTTCAGGTGGTGGATCATTCATACTTGTCCTGTATTAAGTGTATGTTTGCTCGTCTTCCCAACTCACCTCCTTCAGCAGAGCAGATGAACACAATGTCACTGAAGGGTCCATCACCTTTATTATTGTATACACCAACTTTAACTTCAAAAGGTGTGAGTGGTGGGGTGCTCTCATCCCGGTAGATAAATTTAGAGGCATCCGAAGAGGTCACCATTTTCTCCTTCCATCCTCTGGTGTCATTAGGTCTGAAGGCCACAATGTATCCAAAGCCTTCACCATTCTGAAACTCTTCTGAGATGGGCTGTAAGAAACATACGCATGGTTAATATTGGAAACCAAAGAAGAATCCTGATTTTTGTGCTGCAGTTTATGCATTTTACACCCATAGTTTTCAGCTGCCCACCAAACTACAGAATTCTCCCTTTTGATCAATACCGGTGCAGCCTTCCTTCACTCCCAAGTAGTGTTAAGTTTGTGGATGGACCAACTTGCTGCAGAAATGCAATAATATTATTATTCCATAGGATAGTTGGGAAAAGTCTGATTGGTGGGTCTCACCACTGAGACCAAACAGATCCTGAGAACCAAGGTCCCGAGTCCTCCTCCCCTTCTCACTGCGGGATCCCTGCACCTCCTGCAGTAAGGGGAAGATTGAATGGAGCGGTGGTTGCATATGCACAATGTTGCTCTATTAATTTGCAATAGGGCTGCCGAAGATATCCGAGTGCTTGTGCTTGAGTATTTCAGTCAGCCCTAATGAAATTAATGGAGTGGTGTTGTATGAGCAATGCTCTATACAGACTGACTTCACTGCAGGTGGGTGTAACGAGCATACAGTGACGAGAAGAGATGGTCATGGGCCCATATTATTGAGATCGGTGGGGATCTCAATGGTGAGACCACCATGATCAGACTTTTTGCTAGGTGATAAAGATCAGATAGGTGATAAAAATGGATTTTGTTATAACCTCTTTAAATGTGTTTTCCCGCAATGAACAGTTTTCACCTAATTGCTCAGTAGATGATGCTGTAAATAACTGATGCCTGGTAACCCCAATGTTGGGACTCCCACCAATCCCTAGAAAAGAGGTCCCAAGCCCTCGTTCCTACTTACCACACTGCTGCAATGAAGAGTTTGAGGGGAGCAGCAGTCATGCATACACCTTGCCACTCCATTTATTGTCTAAGGGGCGAATAGAAATAGCCGAATACAGTACTCAACTACCTCCAGCAGTCCTTTGAAAGAAATGGTACCATACATTCTTCACTGCTGCTCCATTCATACTATGCAGTGAAGAGGAACAGGGGACTGGGGATCCCCATTCTAGTGATCAGTAGGAGTTCCAACAGTAAGACCTCCAAGCATCAGACATTTATTACTTCTCCTGAGGACAGGTAATACATGTCCATTGTCTCGTTGGCTCCTGACACCCTGAGCAAAGAGTTGATTTTGAAGTGGGAAGATGTAGTCATGAGGGGAAAATATAACATTACTTGGAGGCCATAGACTTCCAAAGAATGAACGTCTCAAGCGGCTCTCCATTTTGGCTCATACAGCGGAGTCCTGAGAAAGGGACTCCCCTTTATGCCATCTGAGCTATACAATATGATGTCTACGAAATGTTCCCAAAATACTCCGAATCTAATATCAAAAAAACATCTTAGGCCTCCGATAACGTCTGAGGTGCAACTCGCTTTGGACACCATACAGACACCTGTCCATGTGTTGTCCGTTATACAGATAGCCCACACATTGGCTGTGACGTTGATTTGCCCTTACTATTTTGGGTATTGGAAATAGCTGACGACTTTGTATTACAACTATTATTCCTAATTCCACTGAATATTTGTCCTGAGAATGGATATTTATATATATAGATTGCAGTCGCCGTCCTAGGACCGGCCTTTTGCTAGCACTGACATATTCATGGAAAGTAAAGGACACTGCTTACAAGAACATTTACATACCTCCCAAGTTATCACTAGCTCATGGCGTCTTCCGCTGCCCCCGCTGACATTTGCTGGAGGAGTTTTTGGTACTAGGAGAAAAGCAAAATGTCATTAATAAAGTTTTCCATCCGTTCTTATTACATTGTACGACAGCTGATATGACATAAAGGCTACAGTATTCCATCTAGTAATGCAGAGGTATCGCTCTCTAGTATACTATATATCAATGTACGGAACAGCTAGGGAAGTTTTCGTTATAGGACTATAAGAAAGCTCCTTGACTTTGTTGCATTATAGCATGAAGAATAATACTAGAGGTCTTAATGGTGGCCATTTAGCTTTCCCAGAAACACATATCAATAAGGTACGGATAAAGTCAACTGAAGAGCATTAACAGTGAATATTGGTACACAGTATAATATACAGGTAAGCCGTGCATAAAACAATCCAGCAGAAAAGTATTACAATACAGCTGGAAGAAGAAGTAAGTGAACTCTTTGGCATTGGTTGGATATCTGCATTGACTACTTGTGTAATCTGATTGTTAACCAAATAGCAACTGTAGACAAGTAGACAATGGAACTAACACAGAGACAGTTGAACCAATCATGGTTTTTATTAGGCACAATGAGTAACTATTTGCGATGCAAGGAAAGAAAGTAAGTGAACCTCAGTGTTAATGACTAGAGTTGAGCGAACATACTGTGCGGAGCTTGATTTTTGTTTGAGTATTACTCGAACGAGCATCAAGCCGCGTTCGACCCCGCCCCAGTTTTTGGCCGCGACGCAGCACGTGTCATTGGCAAATTTTTTTTTTTGGCAGGCGGGGGGGGGGGGGGGGTGAGAGAGAAACGAGCCTAGGGGAAAAAAAAGATTGGGACCCGGCGTACCACATGCAAAAATGCTCGAGTCTCCCATTGTAGTCAATGGGGTTCGTTACTCGAGTAGAGCTCTCGAATTTTATGAAAAGCTCGACTCGAATACTGCGGACCCGAACATTTGGGTGCTCGCTCATCTCTATTAATGACTTCTCCAAGAGTTAATTAGCAAAAGGTGTTTTCATTAAGAAGACAAGATTTGAAGTATGAGTTTCACAGGTTCTTTGCCCATTAAAGGAGTTCTACCAAAATTTCAAGTTATATCCTATCCACTCCTATATACTGCTCTGACTGTAACTGCGGGGGTCGCTTCTTTCCCTACAGTGACGTCACTTCGAATGGAGCATTGGCTGCACATGTGCCGTCCACTCTCCTTTCATTTCATTTGGGCTGATGGAAATACTGCTCGGGTATCTGGACAGTCCCATTTTGGACAGTGCGCTTGCTGAATCAGCCTCCTCATCACTGCTGGGGGTGCTGTATCCCTACAGTGAGGAGGACGGCGGACAAGGAACTCCTGCTTTCGAGATCAATGGCGGTCTCAACAGTGAGATCCCCACCAATCAGAAAGTTATACCCTATCCTGTGGATTGGGAATAACTTGAAATTTTGGTAGAACCTCTTTAAATAAAGGCACACAAAGCCTGGTTACTGACACATCTGTTCTTCCCAAGGAAGATTGGTTAATGTGAAATACAATACAAAGAACTCTCAGAAGACGTGTTAAAGAGACATATGAACTTTTTTGGAATACTGGAACTGCAGAATGTATGCAGGTGCATCAATAACCCCTGGTCATGAAAGGGTTAAGGGACATCTGGGAAACAATGAATTGTGGAGCTATTGCATAATAGAGGCTACATTGATTGTCAGGCTGTTTTGCTGGAATAACTTAAAAATAACTGAAGCGAACTCTCAATTGTTTAAGTCAAGGTTCTATATTGCAAAAGTGGAAATAGGTAGAGATTTTCTTTAAAGGGGTTTTTGGGGTTATCATAATAAGGACATGTATTGCCTGTGTACAGGATAGATGAGAACTGTCTGATTGCTGTACACTTTGTAGTGTCACATTCGACTTTGTAGCGCTACAAAATCGCGGCATTGCCGCCGCGAGAAGATGCAGCGATATCGCTGCGATTTTTTTCGCGGCGATGCCGTGTCACCCGTGTGAAGGAGGCCTATAGGGAATGTATCACCTATATAAATTTTTACTAATTAAATTCAGATAGTGAAACATTTTCTGTCCTTCTAACCTGTTTTTATTTTCTTATTGTAGATTTTTTAAATTCTATTTTCTGTCCATGACTGTGGGGCGGCTAACTTGTCTGAGCCACAGTTAACAGCATTTAGAGATGCTTTACAGCAACCTTATGGGCCATAAACACAATGGACAGGAGAAGACACATTTGACTTCTAAGAAAGAGTGCTGTGGGCATGCTCTGTGACCTGTGCAGGAAGCAGAAGGAGGTGAGCTTTGACCATCACCCATTGTAAATTGTGGATTCTGTATCTATATATATGAGGCTCAAGCTCTAAGGTCTCTTATTTTTTTTTCTTGGGAATAGGGGCAGAAAGAAACACTGGGCACATATTAGAAGATGAAGTCATTTTTCGGGCATGAGTGAGATAGATGGTAGCATTGTCCAGTGCACTGAACCCACATGAGAGCGGATGGAGTATGAGGTGATTTCACAATTTAAAATGGAGATGTTCACATTCAAAGAAGAGCGTATAATTATCCGTTTTCTTCATTTGCATGGAATGACAGCCATCGACATTCATCGTAAGTTGAGTCAGGCATGTGGCGAAGGTGCTGTGGATGTGAGAAATGTGGTTTTGTGGGTTTGACAGTTCTAAGAAGGCTGAACATCAAGTGAGAATGAACCAAAGTAGACTCTGCCATGCATTAGCTGGTCTGATAACATTGGGCACTGCCAATTGACTGTGGAAGAGAATGCCTGCAAAGTCAGCATTTCCATAAGACCTCTGTAGACCATCCTGCGTAAAGACCGGAAGATGTGAAAAGTTTCCTCTAGGTGCATGCCGCGAATGTTGACCAATGATCACAGGACTGTATGTGTGGCAATGTGTCAAGCGATCTAGACATGCAATGACCCCATGAATGGTGCCTACATTCCATCGATTGTCACAATGGATGAGATGTCGATCGTACGGTTTTCAGTCATGCCGCTCATGCATCAGCACTTTTCACGTGAGCAAAACAGACCCATAAAGAAGCATCAAGAGGGAGATTATATTGAGAAGTAACAATCCTTTAAGCTTTCTGGTGGAAGTAGTTTCTTAAGAAAAAAATTAGGAGATCTTAGAACTTGAATGTATCTCATAGGTATTATTAGTGGTCAGTAAGTGATCAGTGTGAAAACTGCAGGATTTTAAAAATATTACAAAATATTTTGTAGATTACAAAAACAAAAATAAAAATAAAAAAACACCAAAAACTTTAAAAAAAATGTTTAAAAAATAGGGATGAACGAGTATACTTGCTAAGGCACTACTCGCTCGAGTAATGTGCCTTAGCCGAGTATCTCCCTGCTCGTCCATAAATATTCGGGGGCCGCCGCAGCTGACAGGTGAGTTGCGGCGGGGAGCGGGGCAGAGCGGGCGGGAGAGAGGGAGAGAGAGATCTCAACTCCGTTCCTCCCCGCTCTCCCCCGCAGCTCCCCGCCCCGCGGCGGCACCCGAATCTTTCGGGACGAGCGGCGAGATACTCGGCTAAGGCACATTACTCGAGCGAGTAGTGCCTTAGCGAGTATATTCGCTCATCTCTATTAAAAAAATAAAATCTGATTTATAGAAAAGGTCATTTTCTAACCATACATTCCGTATAACAGAAATTCTACAGTCACCAGATTCTGGTTCTTTAGTATTATGCCATAAAAAATCTTATAAATGCTAAAAGATATTATTTTCAATAATGAGTTTGATCCTGAGGTTTTCCGGTCCCATGTCACATGCGCCAGACGCTCTGGATTTTGTACAAACCTCCAGTTCATATCACTCAGTGTAATGTGTAACTATCAGTGTAATTTATCACTGCATTCATATGGTTATAAAACTTGCATATTGACACATAATTAGTATATTCGGAGTCTTCTGCATATTAATTGTTTGTAATGAGGCACATAAAGAAGACAGCCTTGCTCTAATGACGAGCTGAAACGACACAACATTTCATTTTGCATCGTCTTGTCCTGACAGTTTGGAACAGATGTACAGATGGCGAAGCCCAAATAAAAGCCCAGAAATGAAAAAGATGGAAAATCTTTGCAATTTTGGATGAAACTTGAATTACAATAACTAAGACACAAAAGCTAAAAGAAATTTGAACCCAACTGGTAATTGAAAACAGGGGCAAGCTCAGTTCCATAGTTCACAACGGTCTCCACCATTTCCTGGAGATGATTACTGGACTGTGATTTACACACAACATGTTCTGTATATTGTAGAATCCTCGGAGATTGAGATATATGCTATAGACAGTCAAATTCATTTAACCCTTTCCAATCCAATTTCTATCTTGGTTTTCCAAGGGGGCTTACTCTTTTTCTGCTGTTATACAACGGCGCTATATGCTGGCTAAAGCCAGTACTGCATAAGGTGACACGTTGGATAGGCTCCGACAGCAGAGAGGCTGGCAATATACAGTAAGAGAACCCCGACGGATGTCTTCCAACATCGGAGCTGTACAGCCTTAAATCATAATGTCTTTAGACGTCAGACAGTAGATTGGAAAGGGTTAATACAACAATAAAGGGGTTTTCTGATGTCTTAAAATTGCTTCACAGCCACTCTGTTTTCCTGCTTGCTGCTGGCCAGGACATGTGACTGCTGCAGCCAATCACTGGGTTCAACAGTGACCTACTATGGCCAGTGATTTGCTGTAGTAGTCACATGTTCTGGTCAGAAGCAACCAGGAAGGTCAGAGTAGTTGTGCAGCAATTTTAAGGCATGGGGAAATCCCTTTTAGGGACCTCTCGCAGGAGACAGAATTAGTCTATGAGAATATTTCTATGTCACAATGTTATACTTATTGGGCTTGAATACCGAACCTGTTAAAATCCGAACACCTTTACTTCGAAAGCTCAAGACTAAGTGCAAAAGTTTTATCTAGGAATTACAGCTTTTTTACATGTATCACCCATGAACACACTCATAAATGAATCTCACATCGCTCCTTAAAGGAAACTAAACTCCCTCTTCTTGCCATGTTTAATTTTAATTTTTAAAATGCATATATAAAGGGGTAGCCCTTCTATATATTGTGTTGCCTACTGGTTTTGTTGCTCACTAAGATGAATTAGTGGGTGTACCACGCCACCTAGTGGCTGAACATATTTGGTTCCAGTTACGAACTTCGCGAGATACAAACAATCTGTCCTGCACAGTATGATGTAATTCCACGGCATTGCATCATACTGTGCAGGGACCGGACAAGCTTCTATCAAACCTGTTCAGGAAGATCGTGGGATGCTGTTTGGTTGCTAGGCAGCCAGGAGCCTTCTGAAAGGCCCCAGGGATGCCTATGCAGAGCGCCTATCAAGCCGTGCGCTTGATAGGGGCTCTGCATAGGCATCCATGGGGCCTTTTAGAAGACCCCCAGCTGCCTGGCAACCGCACAGTGTACCGGACCAAACGTCGGGTGCCGGCTGTTTCTTACAGCTGACACCCGGCTGCAGCAGTTCCAATGAGCCGCGCCGCTCGTTGGAACTGTTAACGCTTTAAATGCCGCTGTCAGAATGGACGACAGCATTTATAGCCTTAAGAGTTCTGAGGAGCAGCGCTGCTCATCGGAACTGCTGCCGCTGGGTGCGGACGGGTGTTGGCTGTAAGAACAGCCTGTACCCGATGTTGTATGGAGCGGGATCCATCCATGATTCCCTCCATACAACCATTTGTTCTGACATACGAACAAATGTACTTACGTAGAGCTTCCTGGAACGGAACCAGTTCATAAGTAAGGGACTATCTGTATTTGAGTTGTATAATTATTGTTTAAGTATAGTGCCGGCTCATTGGTGGGGCAAAGTCCGGTGACAGTAGCACATAGCCCCGCTATGTGCATGCTTTCTACAGAGGGCAGTGCAGTTCCCGAAGTGAAGTAGACCAGACATGCCTGGAGATTGCTGGTTGGAGAGGTGCTCCAGAAAGACCATAAGGTTGCAGAGAGTAGCTTGTTACCAGTTCTCTGTCTGCTGAGATGGTGAGCTACACATTCCTGCTATGCCAGCTGGAGAAGCCAGCAACTGCTGCCATGTGACCTGCTCTAACCACGGCCGGAAAATGTGTTCCAGTTACCAAAGTTGTTTGAGCTTCTGTATTAAAGGGGTTGTCTCGCGGCAAATCTCAAAATTTTACCTTACACCATTCCCCCTGTCACCCCCCCTGGCATAAAATAGCAAAGTAAAGCGGTTTTTAAGCCGCTTGCTACTTACCGATCCGACAAAATAAGGACTTTAAAAAATCTTCTCCCAAGATGGCCGCCGGTCCTTTCCCAGGGATGCACTGCGGTTTTCTCCCATGGTGCACCGCGGGTCTTGTCCCATGGTGCACCATGGGCTCTGTGCGTTCCATTGCCGATTCCAGCCTCCTGATTGGCTGGAATCGGCACACGTGACAGGGCGGAGCTACGCGATGATGTTTAGAAGGGGGCGGAGCCAGAACACCGCTCGTGCCTGGACCGAGCAGAAGGGGAGAAGACCGCACAGCGCAAGCGCGTCTAAAAAAGCAAGAAGACATCAGAATTAGACGGATCCATGGCGACGGGGACGCCAGCAACGGAGCAGGTAAGTGAATAACTTCTGTATGGCTCATATTTAATGCACGATGTACATTACAAAGTGCATTAATATGGCCATACAGAAGTGTATACCCCCACTTGCTGCTGTGAGACAACCCCTTTAAGTTTTGTGTGTTGGTTGAGCGTCAATCTCCTGGCTTTGTAGCATACCGCCATATTTGTAAGATTCCCCATCCATCCCTGTTTGACAGGAGCATCAAAATGGTGTATACAGTAGTGGAAAACAATGATCAATATGCCATATTTTTGATACAAGTGCTATGATAAATGTGGGCCATTGTCCTTTGCTCTGGGGGCCTCTACTGGATTACACAGACAACCCATTGATATGAATGGAAACTGTGCAATTCCTTTGTCTGTGAGGGCGCTACAGGAGAATAAAACAGTAATTGCCAGGGTTCCTAACAAATTATGGCTGACCACTGGGAGTTCCATCAGTGGGACACTCTGCAATCAATTTATCGTCAAGGGACCCTTCTACAAAGTAGGGATTGCTCAAAGTAGAGAGCCCCTTTAACTTGTAGCTCCTTCATTCCTAGGGCCAATATGGAAGTGTTATCTCTTAATATCTATGTGTACTTACTGTCTATTTTGGAAACCCCTTATTAAATTTAATAGACACCTTTAA